>NW_010552286.1:110660-178557 GCF_000687285.1 Phaethon lepturus | reverse complement strand
GGTGCCATCCTGCGCTGGCTGACCTCGAGCCGCGAGCCCAGCCTTGTCTCCGTCTACCTGTAACAAACCTGAATTCGGTGGGGAGCTGAGCAAAAAAGAACAAGCAGAGACTCTTGTAGGCAGAAGTAGGAAGAATCTGGCTAAGAACAGTGAACTAACTGCAGCAAAAATGCATTTGGCAGATATATCCTTTCTGTTTACAAATACTATGCAAACATTCTTTGATTTAAAAAAAAAAATTTTAACCAACTTTTCATCTTGCTCAGTGAATGGTTAGAGGGAGCATAGCTGAGTCTGGAGGGTACTTGTACATGATTTGAATATTTGTTATTTGCTTTAGCTCCATTGGTTGCTTGCAGTGTGCTGTATTTTTTTTTTTTTCATTTTTTGATACCTGCCTTGGGAATTCCCAGACCACAAGAAGCTTTTACATTAGCTCTGCAAATGCTCTAAATGCAAATAGCTGTGCCAGTCTTTTAGCATATCTTCATTAATGTATATATGTTTGCACAAGAACCTGCAGTGTTATCCATATTTGTGAACCTTCTTGAAGATGGAACTAAATTGCTATGAATGTTTGCACTAAGCTCATGAAAAGGAACCTTGAACACTGTGAATCTGCAGGGTTTTCTTGAACAAATACCTGTAAATACTTCTCTTTTCCCCTGCTGTACTATTTTCTCCAATATGCTGGGAAAAACAGTAGCTATATGTTTTAAAAAAAAAGAGCTTCATCATCTATCACTGGAAAGAGAGTGTTTTTGTGAACTAAGTATGAAATAATTCCTTAAGCCCTTGCTGCAGAGTATAGGGATGTGTGGACCATTAAGCTCAGCCGCTTGTGGAGAGAAGAAGGGTAAAGAGCAGCGTGAATGCTGCCTGTCCCGCACCCTTGCTTGCTGGAAATAAAACCTTTCTGTACAGGTGAAACAGGAGTAGAGTCTGGAGCGCATGTGACCGTCCCAAAGCAGAGCGCGGTGTCGGCGCTGGTCTGGCAGCGAGGCGTCCCGCCTTGGTTTGGTTAACCACCGAGAGCACCTGCGAGGGCCGGGCGGTCGGGGTGGTGGCACTGCCCCGGTAACTGCTCCGTGCTCCTCAGCAGAGATGGTTCACCGGGGAAGGTTCCCGTCCTTACCGGGCATTTTCTGAAACGGGTGCTCCAAGTTCCTACATGCAGCCCTGTTTGTTCATAAAGCCCTCCTGTAGGGATGTCTATTACAGCACCCCTTTTGTCTCCTTCAAGATAGGAAAATTCAGTGTAATTAGTAAAGCCCATTTGCATATTAAATGTGGTAGTCCCTTAAAATTTGTCTCATCGCATATATGACACACTCTGTCTCTGCTTGAATTGTTTGTTTGTTTTGACTAAGCTCTCATTTACCTGAAAAAAATTCTTTTTCTAGTTTGGGGAGAGCTATATATTTTTTTTTTTTTTTTATGCCTTGGTATTTTAGAAATTCTTGCATAGTCTTTGAAGGTGGTTTCATGTTGGAGCAAGTGTAATCCCTTTTTGCAAGAGGGGAGACAGCTTTGACTTTTTTTTTGAGGTGTAGAGTTTTCAGAAAGTATGTGCATATCTATCGGTTGCTTTTTAGCTTTTTTTTTTTCTTTGTGTCTTGCTGTTCAAGTCTCAGCAGAAAGGATGTTGTGTTGTCTGCAGTGTCTGTGGTTTTGCCTCGTGTTTGTAGAGAGTGTATATATTTACTATTTTGGTGAGATATATGCCTATCCATTATTATGTTATACAAATGGGCTTTATCTGTTCAGCCCGTGTTGCTTGATTCCGAATGCATGATTTGTCCTGAGGAAATAATTTAATTCTGGCAGAACCTCCTGGTTTTCGTTCTGACAGGCCTTATCAGACACTGTAGACTTTGAACTTTGCATGTGTCTTCCTTTTTGTCTGTTACTTCTGCTAGCACACTACAGGTAGAAGTAACGTTGAACCCATGCGTGGCCTGATATGTATGCAATTCTTGTAATACACAAAGTTTCGGGGTTGCTATCAATAAGTCTTACAATATGTTCTCTTGTGGTTTATGGTCATTTTCTACTCAAATGGTTTTGCTACCTTATCTACATGCTACCTTATCTACAGATAAACAGATCTGCCGTTAGATTAATTGAAACAGGAATATAGAAATACATACTGTGGCTGTGAGGATAGCTCCTTGATGATGCTCTTGGACTTTCCAGACCAGGCTCAGGATATACATGCGCAGCTACCCCTCGCACACGGTCCTCTGCGTGCAGGAACTAAAACAGCATTTCATAGCAAGACTATAGCCTTTAGATATAAAACAGTCAGGTTACCCAAGGCAGAGAAGACACATCCTACCCAAGACACATAGGAAAGGACCTATTTAAAATTTGTCTACTGTGGGTTGTATCTTTTGCTCTTCCACATCTTGGTTACTCCTATATGGGTTTTTACAGTAAGAGACTATACCGAGAGACTTATCAAAGAAGAAATTTTGAAATTCTGACATCAACATTTAGCAGTCCCAGCATTAAAGTGATTTCTCCAACAGACCACTTCTGAAGTGTTCTAGGACAGGTACTTTGGAGATCTGCTAGGGTAGCTTTTTGTTGGCTGCCTGACCACTTGGATCACAGAATGTAGGATAATGTCTAGAAATTCAGAGAATACTGCTTTCGGGAAAAGGTTGATGACAAAAGACAGTTAATGCAGAGGAAGTAATAAACACTGGACAGCTTTAGCTTTTTGCCTATCTCTTCATGCTGAAATGTTGAACTTGGTGTCAGAAATAAGTGACCTTCCGTGAGTATATGAAATCAGAAACCTAAGAATATTTATAATACACACAAGTAAAGAACTGAAATGCCAACAATACAAACTAAGGTGGCTGTGACGTTGTTTTAAGGATACCAAAAGCGACAGAAGGGGACAGATCCTGTTGAACTTTTTGTGAGCAATAGCTGCCATGGATTCCAGAAGCACCAGGAGCAGCAGCTTGAAGAAGCCCTTTTAAAATTCCAGCACCCCAGAAACATCTTCAAACTGCAGAAAACACAGGAAGTATCACATGCAAAAAATTTTCATCAGCCGTTGCTGAGAAGTGTTTGGTTAATACCAGTGGTACAAAATAGACAAGTTGTGCGAACAACAAACCTCAAGAGTCAAACTATACCTTAGCAATGAGGACAGATATGATGTAATTTTGAACAGGGCTGCTCAGGAAACTAGAGCTAAGCCTGTCAAATATGACAGCTATGTTCCAAGATAGTGAGGTAGCTCACATCAAGCACAGAGTGTAAACAGAGAAAAAATAAACCAAGTTTTGTGCAGGAACAGATGTGTAGAAGAAAACAGGAAAAGATGAACAAATGAGAAGGAAGTTCTGGGGAGAAGAAAATCCCGCTGTACTGACAAATGCTCCGAGTACAGTGTCACCTGCATCGATTGTGGCAGGTAACAGTATTGGAAAGTTTGTAAGCATATGTAGACCCCAAAAAAAGAAATATACAGTGCTCCCCAACTCTAGGATAATAATGTGAAGCGGTTGCAAACCTCAATCTAACACCAGCGCAGGGCAGCTGCATGCAGACAGGAAACTATGCCGTGTAGAGGGTGCGTAATCAGTAAAGTCATTGCACTGTTAAAGGGAAGAATGTGAAAATGTAATCAAGCGCTGCAAATGTTAAAATATTCGTAACGGATCATCCTCATTCCACTGTGCTAGTGTAAAACACAGGGAAGGCACCCATAGGAGCTTTACAAGATGAAGGTGCAGTTAGTACTGACCATGCCAAAGTCACTGCTAGTCACCAAGACTAGTAAATTCATAGCCCTTGTGACACAGAGTGGGACAGACAAGCGATTCATATAATAGAGACACAGGGAAGTCTATAAATCTAGTCTGAGCAGACATACTCTGTGGTATCCCTACAGCAAAACTGCTGAAATATTATCAAAATGTTTTTGAAGGTCTGAGATTTCTTCCAGGCACTCTGCACCTGGAAAAAGATTAAAGAATTCAGCTGCTATAGTGCTTGCTCCACAGAGTAATTGCTGTGTGAGGAGGAAAAAATGTAAGCTCTCGAGAAATTCGGTGTGGGGGGGAGGAAAGGTAAAGTTGCCACTTGCAAAGTCTACGCAGGGAATTGGCATATGGTCATCAGGGAAAGCTAGCCAAGTTGTGATTTTGCAAAGCTGAGCACCCTGGAGCTCACTATCAAGCATGTGTGATTGAGGAACCAGTGGCAAAAATGAAAAGCAGCCATCTTTGGCACTGAGTATTGAGGGTACTGGCAAGTGGATGCGGAAAACACCTACCTTACCACATTCTGGGCATCAGCAAGTAAACGGAGATGGTTGAGGATGGCACTTAAGATCAAAGCTAAAATGAAGATTATCAGTGCTGCCAAGAAGATATACTAACATGCAGGGTCTGTTACTGATGATACTTTCCTGGACCGATGCAGGGTCAGAGGAATGGAAGCTGTGTCAAATCAAAACATCAAACTTATCGACCTGTTGGAAACAGTCAGGGAAGTAACTCCATAGCAGAATAGATGTAAGACAAAACAGTGCCTGTCTGCAATACTGTATTTAGGATCCGCTTTCTGGGTTACGATGTCCTGACCCCAATAGTGCCAATTCCAAGGTAGATACCCACAGCAAATCGGTATTTACCTCCTTGATCAACTTAAGCTCTCACTCGTTTCCAAATTCTCCCTGACTATTTATTCCCAGCTTCTCAGCAGCTGCTTGGAGATCTGGATACGAACATGCGGCATGGGGTATTTTCCAGACATGCTGCACCTGATACGCTTGTCCGTGCCACCCATAGACAGTGGCACAGCCATCACTCGTGTAAATGTGCTGGTAACCCCGCTGTTCTCTTTGGAAATTATATCAGACATGATGCCAGTGAGATACCTCTTGAGATGCTCTTTAAAAGGGGTAGTTAGTGGCTTTTATGTCACACCATTTTGGGGCCAGAGAAGGGATTTTGGTAATAAGTATTTTTTTTGTGTGAGAGATTTTGGGTACAGGAATGTCAAACCATTTCCATTCTAAGGCTTTTAAATCTCCATAGGGTTCTATTTTGGCAGCTGTCTCTGCCCACTATGGTGCTATGTTGGTCTATATGGAGACTGTCTATTGTCACATAAACATAATGACTCTCAGAAATGTAAGCACCTGAGGAAATTTTGAAATTAAGCCCTGTGGACTTTAATGATGGAAATGCCTCCTCTGAACTGGGCAACTTTGTACTTTCTATAAAGAGCCGCTGAAAAAGTCTTTACTGGGAAGTACCTGTTTCCTGCCTTGGCCTGGCGCTTCCCTCGTAGGTGGGAACGTGCTTGAGAAACAGCCACCCTGCCTGTCTCAAACCTCAGCTGCAGTGGTCAGTGTGGTCTTGCAGATGCCACTGTCAGAACTGCTCTGAAGACCTGCATGCTCCTATCTCGGTGAGTTATCTGCCCAGCTCTAGAAAAGGAGCGAAGGCATTTGGGTGAAAAACTACCATCAACCGTAAGAAAACATGTCACTAAAACTTCTGGTAGTAACCCCATGAGTCTTTAGTGCAGTGTTTCAAATAGCGTGCAGTACTATAAAAAAGACTGACGAGTATATTATCAACAACCTTATGTAAAAAAAGTTTGTATCAAGAAATTGTGCAACTCAGTAGGATTGTGAGATCCTCAGCCTGATAGAATAAGCCAAGCCAGATACGGGCCAGTGTGTGGGCAGCTGCTGGAAGGAACTGTGGAACAAGCTGCTCAATGCAGACAGACATGTAAGAAGGGATGGACACAGGGGAGGAGTTGCACTTATCTCCCAGAGTTATCAAAATGAGCAAAAAGTCCAAGATAACATCATCTGAAAGCAGCTGGATCAGTCTGAGAGCAGAAAATATTTAAGAAAGGCGTAGTGAAGCAACGGATTAAAATGCTAGCAATATCATAGTCTTGTCATAACAATCCTGGTTAGCCAATACCTGATGAGCAGTTGTAAAACATGATGCAATGAAGCCAAGGGAAAAAAGATAAAGAAATACACAGCGTTTCTGAAAGGCCTTGGAGACCTTTTCACCCGAAGCCATACGAATTGCCTCATTGTTGTAAGTTGTTGTTTGGATTTTGAGAAATCAGTTGAATTGTTAGATGTTGTTATTGTGACTGTTGTGGACAGAGCAATGATGCTTCCAGGTAATGTGGTGTCCCAGACTCTGCGGTTTCCATTGGTGGACTCCCCTGTGCTTGTGTTGAGTTTGGGCAATTTACTTGGCAGAGAGAAATCAGTTGTAACACATTGTCATACCACAACTGTTAAAGTGGTGGGACTGAATCAGCATTTTAGGTTGCTAAGGTTCTCTTAGACAAAGCAAGCTGTAGCAGGGAAACAAAATAGATGGAAATCTATTCTTGCCTGAAGGCGGTGCTCAGAGAAAACATCCTGCTCAGAAGAACATCCTGCTACAAAATTTGGTGTCAAGTTGTGCTTGGACTTTGGTGCCTATTGCTCCAGCCTGCAACAACTGTCTGAGAAATAATCATGTCTTGGTGCTCTGTAGACTCTGTTTAGACTTATCTTTCCAGGCTCTGTATAGAATCATAGAATAGTTTGAGTTGGAAGGGACCTTTAAAGGTCATCTAGTCCAACTCCCCTACAACGAGCAGGGATGTCTTCAGCTAGATCAGGTTACTCAGAGCCCCGTGCTGCTTCGCTATGAAAATCATTATTTATTTAGACTTCGACTCCTAAAGGCCCAAGTTAGTTTTTCATCCCTCAAGATGCAATATGTACTGGCTTCCAGATGATAAAATGTAGGGCAGAAACTTTTCCGTATAGTTTTGCTAATTTCCCTTACGAGAAAAGGGATGAAAGAAATTTGAAAAGTGTGATGTGGACCCACTGGTGAAAGACTGACAGGCCTTTTAGAGCAGACTTCCAAGATTTCTGGGTTTCACAGAGGCATGCATTTAGTAAGCAACCAAAGCCCACGGAAGTTTTTCCCTCTGTCCTTCAAACTGGAATGTATAGGATTGCTGTTTATACGCATTAGTAGTCCTATTAAGTTCCAGAGCCAGCCCGCATATTATAGCCGTTCCTGTGAATAAATACTTTCAGAATTGAGATTTCGTTTCATACTGCTTTGCTCCCCTAGAGAAGGGGAGTTTTCATCCACTTGCTCATTAGGGCACGCGCAGCACGCTGGCCATTAGGCCAGCACTTGCAAGTCTCTTTCCAGGCTGAAATAAGCAGCCCGCGAGGCTGAGCTGTCCCCAGTGATTTGTTGCTTTCCTCATGAAGCTATTTTGGCCTTTCTCTTTTTTCTTTCCTATTGTGATAGAGACCTGCTTATGTGGTATTTGCAATTTATTGAAGACCATGTGCTGAAGAGTTGCTGTAAAATTACGTGTGCGTGGAAGGAAGGCACGCTCACCACAGTGACAAGCGATGAGGTGCAGGTGAGCTACAGTAGTAGCTTGGTTTTAGGACAGGGAGGTAGCAAGTCCTGACAACTTTCCCACACTCCTTCCCTCTGAGGCATTGAATAAGTTACTTCCCTGCCTCAGTTTCTCTATCTGTAAAAACGTAAGAACAACGTGATGATGATAGTTTGCTTCCCCCAAAGGGGTCTGAGTGAATTAATTAGTTAATATCTTTAAAATGCTTTGAAGATGAAAAATATAGTGCAGATATAGCCCTGTTAAGAGTCTAGGACCAAACATTCATATTAATGAGGGTATTATTCTGGAAGTTCGGCACAACATGCAATATAAAAAAGTGCATTTATAGTGGTGCAGTTAGTTAATATTCATGGCTTTGTTCTCAGCTCATAAGTTTGCAGTGAGAATGCAAAGATGGGAAAGAGAATAAGGGATTATTGTAGAACAGGGTAGAATGCATGTTGTGGACTAATATAACAAGTCGTTTTGCCACTATAAAACCATCTTCAGACAGCTGCAAGGATTTTCATGTACTAGAGCTGGAACAGGAGAAAAGGAACAGATCTTGGTAGATTTGCTGCTATAATAATAATAATAATAATAACCCGTTTTCCCTTCCAGGCAAAGCCACGGGGCTAGACCTTGCTTGTTGTGGTGTTTAGTCACCTTTGCACTTTATCTTACCTGCAAATCTCAGGCTGGGAATCAAATTGCAGCCCTCCTCAGCAGGTAAAGTCACTGTGATCCACCTTCTATTGTTAAGGAGTCATTGCTAAATCAAATGCAGGAGGAAAATTACCTGTCCTGGGGTGAAAAGCAGAGAGGCAACGCTGTCCTTCTGTCTTGGGGAACCTGAAGGTGATGAGGCAGGAGAACTCCGATTTTTTTTTTTAATTTTTTTTTTTTTTTTTTTTTTAAGCTTTGGGAACTAAACCTTTTTTCTTTTTTGCTTTCACAGCAGTATTTCTTTGCGTGTCTGATGTATGGTCTGAAACCATTATGACTTCTGTGCTTTCCCTTGAGTTAATATTTAATTCCTTCTTAAACATTAACCTTGGCTAGAGTTGCTTTTGTAGAAGAGGACTGCTGTGCTAATAACACTAATCATTTCCTTTGAAAAGCATGGGAACAATGTAGAGCACTGTACATGTCTGAAAAATAAACTGTCTTTTAATGACACATGTTACTGTTTCGCAACACAAATATTTTTTTTTTGCTGTTTCTTCTGATGTTTACAAACTGTTCTTGCCCAAACTGCAAACCATTAATATTCTGTGGTGAACCCACCTCTTGTGCCTACACCTTTGTTGCGAAGCAAAGCAGTAAGGCAGGGATCAATGTCCTTTTCCTCTCACCAGTTCATGCGGTATTAAGTCAAGTGCAAGTCAAATATAAATATATATGTAGCTATAGCTACCGGATGAATGGCACTTGGCACAAACATTTTTCAACCACATACATCAGGAAGAGATTTATTTATTTATTAGATTATCAGGCACCAAAGACTGCACGGTCAAGTGAATATTAGCAGTTTCTGCAGAGGTGTGTGCATGGGTACGGTACCCTTGAGGAGGTGGCCCAGCGGATCTAATCCCCGCCATGGGAAACTGGCATTCGGGGCCGGGGTCCGTGGGTAACAGAGGCTAGAAGAAGAGGAGCTGCTTCCAGGTGCTCGAGGCAGGCGTAGCTTTGCAGGTGGAAGCAGGTTGCTAGAGGAGATTTGGACTGAACCGTGCCGAGTGCCTCTGTCGGGGCCCGGAATCACCGAGTGGTGCGAGGCAGCCAGCGGTGCAGACCCCAATGTGGGGCATCACCCCACAGCTGGAAAAGCTTTTCTCCTTTCTCTCCCACTCAGAGTCTAGCTAATTTCCTTATCCAAAATAAGAGATAATGTCAATTTTTTTCCCTCTTTAGTCCTTACGGAGGAGTAAGGCTCCACTATAAAGCAGCACTTTTGGGTAATTAATGGCCATTAAAAGACTGGAAATATTTTCCCCTTCAAAAAACAATCTGCATATCCGCACACTAACTCTTGCACTATTTCAGAGATTAGTTCTGAAACTGATACAACGAAAGCAAAACCCAGGCAGAGACGGTATTTTATGCTGGCTGCACTGGGGAGGGACCCGGTGTTGGGGGGTGAGTGCAGCATGGGGGTCCAGGCTTGGCGTCTGCCCCGTGAAAGTCAAACCTGTCTGGGGAGCTCTAGGACAAAGGAGGAATGGCAGATGTAGTAATGTTTTGGGTTTACATTGCTGTGAATGGGAGTGAAGAGATTTGAGGCAGCCTCCTTAGGACCCGGACCCAGTAATGGTGGTGGCGTTGGGTGCAGAGGATTAAAATCGCCTGTGCTAATATAACCACCTGCACCATCTCGGGCATCAGTACTTTGGGCCACGATGGCAGAGCTATGAGAGGTGCCAGAACCAGTGCCCAGTGCTGTCGTCACGCCAACTCGTAGGGCCTCATCTCCCACGTGTGCTGCTACCAACGCGCCTGGCTGAGCCAGGGTGGCAGCAAGCACGGGACCAGAGGAGTCACTGAGGGCTGAAGGAGACGCTGCCAGGGTGGTCAAGGAGGAACATGTCTGGTAGTGTAACAAAATTTTTGATATAACTTCTCTGTGGGAATTTTTTTGTCAAGGAAGGGGTGTGTGCTGCAGTCACGTGTCCTTGCTGGATGCTAACAAGGGATGCTGAGACTCCACCGGGGCCTCCTATGGGAAGCTATTAAACCTGCATATTCTGGGTTATTTCTTGTCTAGGGGATGATTGAGAACCTCATTGGTGCTGCAGACCCACAGCCTTCTTGTCTGCCCAAGAGTGTCTCCCCCTGTGCCATCAGCATGGAGACTGTTCTTCTGTGTGGAGGAGTAGGGCCACTGCCTGGACTGATCAGGAGCTGAGAGAGGAGAGGACCTCCTCACCTGGAGGAGGCACTGAAGGGATTGAGGTGAGGTAGGAAGGGGTATTCTGGGTGATGGGTAGCAGAAATAAGAGGAGCTCTTTCTGGACAACCCACCCGTGGCTGGTGTAGCTCTGCTCTTCTTGCTGATGCTGTTCTGAGTACAGTTAGTGCAGGCTTTCAGCCCTCCACTGATGCTATTAAGTTCTCCTAGATATGTTTTCTGCAGGGCAGGAATTGTCCTAATTATTTTGCGGTTCTGGCAAAATCGGTTTTTGTTGCTACTCCCCCCACATTTGCATAGTAAGCCATGCTGACCAGTCAGCAGCTCTACAGGAAGCATCCCAGAAATGCTGCCCCTCCAGTTCTGCCACCCTGGGTGACTGCCCAGTTTATCTCCTTGGATGTGCTGGCCCCACTGAACTCCCCCATGCTCCTCTTCAACCTTCAGCAGTCCTAGGAACAGAAGAGATTTTGGAGCAAAGGACTTGTTTAGGAGTTCGGTGCATACTGTTTTGCAGGATAGGTGGGAGCAGAAAGCTGAGCCATTATGTATTTCAAAAAAGGAGAAGAAAAGGTTGAAACTTCCTTCTCCAAAAAAGCCCTGAAGCTCAGGCACTGCTTTGCTCTCTCCTCCTCATTTTACCTTGTGAAAATTATACCAGTCCAACAAGCTCCCTTACTCCTCACCCTTTACTTCCTGAAAAACAAAGGCACACAGAACTGGAAAGGACCTCACGGGTTATTGAGTCTAGGCACTCCTGCCTCAGCAAGCATGTTGCCCCCATTCTTAAATTTATGAGAGTTTTTTCTAAAAGCTAAGTATGTTTTTTTTGAGCCAGAACCCTACAGGGAAGCCATTGGACTAGCCTAGTGACCTTTCTTATAATTTGTAACCTAAAAAAAAAAAAAAAAAAAAATCCAAACCAAAAAAAACATAACGTTGATATCAGAGTTGTCCTTCAGTTTCTTTTGCCTGACTGAGGTAACCCTGCTATCTGTCATCCTCCAGGAGCTATTTCAGTGCCCAGCTTAGTGCCTGGGCACTCCTTGCTCCCTGAGCCTGCTGCCTGGCCAGGCTGTCTGCCTGGCTCGCCTAATGAGCGTGTTGGCCCCCCTGCCATCGCCGCCTCCCACAGCTCTCTGCCCCGACAGGCTTCCTCTTGACTCGGACCAGCCTCGTGTGCAGAGCAACAACAGGTAGGAAGGTGAGGAAATGTTTTTGATGAGGAGGTTGTCATAAGAAAGCGTAACAAAAAGGAGCGGTATTCGCAGGAGACCAAGGTAGGCAGAAGGTGGGAGGCTGCTTCACCTATTAGATGGGGCTTCTGCAGCGTGTGCAGAACTAAAATGAGCCAGAAATAGGAAATCAGAGTGGAATTAAGGGCAGATGTGACCCAAAACTGAGCCTTGGGGAAGAGAGGACAGGCTGCTGTTTATCAGGAAGGGACAAGAAGCACCACAAGCAGGAGGGTGGCACAGTCAAATCAGTAGGCAAGAAGGATTTTGAGCGTTAAACCGATGTGCTCTTGCCCTGACAGATACATCGCCGTCATACAGCGAGCTGTGTTTGTGTTGGACGGCAGGTATGAGAAGACTGTGTGCTGTGTGATGCTGAAGTATAAACTTCTCTCTTTCTTTGTATAAAAGCTCCAAGGATATCCCAAACACTAGACCCTGAATTTCAAATTTCTCTGTTTAGTCTGCGTGCTACGATTTAATGTGACGTGACACAATACTTGTAAGTCCGCATTTGTTTTGCCGTGTGTCAATTCTGTTCCGAAGCAGAATTGGTGTCTCGCGTGTGATGCTTTCTTTAAAAGAAAGAAAAAAGGGCGGCCTCTCCAGTGCTGGCCCTTTGCTAATCTACCGCGATCAAGTTTTATGACCCGGGGTCACACTAATCCCCAGCGGTCATGTAGTTACTATAGTTTCACCGATGGAACAAGGTTTGCGCGCTGCGAAGCAACGCGGCCTCTGTTGCTGGCCGAGGTAATTCTGGACGTCTGCATGGGCCCTGCCCCGACCTCTCGGCCTCCTTTGTGAAGAGATTCGGTGACTCTTTGAACCAAGCAACGCCCTTTTTCCGCTCATTCAGCTCTTTCTTCTCTGCTTGCACGCTTCTCGTGGCGGGGGGGTGGGGGTTAGCCTGGTTTTGGACTTAATGCGACTTTGGAGTTTGAAGTTGCATGTTGGGAGGGGAAGAAGAAGTTTGCTCAGATTTTGTCTCCCGCTTCATAAAAAGTTGTGTTGCTATTGACTTGCAGATAAGTAATCTTCTTAGGACAAAGGTTACGGTAAAACTGAAAACCATATAACTAGCAAACTTTATGGATTCACTGGATGGACTATGGGTGCAGGTATCACTAGTTCAGTACAGTCTTTAAAACTCGGCTTCTAGTTTTCTTTCCAGTTAACCTCCACATACCTCAGTTTCACCGTGTGTCAGGTGGGAATAATGACAATTTTTACGTACTTTATAAATCACCGGTGATTCTTAGAAGACAGGATAATACCATATTAATTAGTTTGGGGCGAGGTGAGATAAAGCCTCAGAGATATCTATCTGCTGGGCTTATCTTCTAACTAACAGATATGCTATGAGTTTGTTTGTTTGTTTTATGCTTGTGAAAAGGAAATCTCCATCAAAAACTGTGATATTGCTTACATAAATGCTGCCATGACTCTGCTGGTGACAGACAGTTATTTATTAGAAACCCATACAACTCCTAGAGTTGAGCTTAAGTTGTGCTGATTTCTTGATCCGTTGCTTTAAATTACATTTAAGTTCAAATTCATTGATTGAAATTGCACTGAGAAAATAAGTATTCTCAATTGCTGCGCTATTTCCTTGTTCACCTTTTGCCCACAGGAGGAAGAGCTGAAGGGCTTGGCGTGGAGCAGGGCAGGAGCGATGTGATGCACGACCACTTAACGTGAAGGCCCCGCTCAGTGCTGGGCAGGATTTCCGCACGTGCCCGTTCCCACCAGGGACTGGCGGAGGGGGAAGCTGGGCGATGCCTCCTCCTGTTTTGTCTGCCCTGCAACTGGAGGATGTTGGTCTCCAGAAACGTCAGCCCATGTCAAGCAGTTTTCAGCAGCTCTAAGTTCATTAATGGACTTAATTTGTTTTAAATGCTTTTCCTCTTTCAGAGTTTCTGCCCCGTGTCAATGGGATGGGACTGGCCTCCTTTGGAGTCTGAAATGTGGAAACCTTTCTGCTCACTTGCTAGATGAGCTCTACCCTTGGATGTAGCAAATGTAGTTTGATATCTCCATCAGACTGTCTCCTCTCTGTTGTGTATCTTATCCTGTAAACCCTTCACAACCTGGAGGCAAAAGCTGAAATGTCACAAAGTAGGCAGCTGCTTCTTCCTAAAACACCTGTGAGTCAGTTCCCAGTGGGCATGAAGATGAAGATAACCTGGAAGGCTTGCAGGGACAGGCTCCATTCATCACCTTACAGTTCCTTGCTAATCTGTTTTAACCCTCCCAGACACTTTTTTCATCAATCTAGCAAAACATTTCAAACTTCTTGTCAGCCAGGAGGACCGTGTTGACCACTGGATACAGGAGGAAGTTGGGGTCCAGGAACATCTGACCTGAATCTTAAACTGACATGTTTTTAAGGTGCTTGTGAGCTTTGATTTCAGTGAATAATGACAGCTATTCTTATTTCCATTAGTGAAAGCAGCTACTGACACAGCGCATTGGACACTCAACAGTCCACAAACTGATATTGTTGTACGTTGTCACCTCCGTGATGCAGAGCTACCTTTCAGTAATAATTACCCAACACTAACTGTGGTACAGACATAACTGCGGAATTATTTTTAATGTGTTGGAAAAAGCTCCATAATTGTCCTAGATGCAACAGAATGCTGTTTATCTAAAAGAAGAAAGGACCTTATACAAAGAGATTCTACACACACACCCCCTTTTTTTTTTTAAATACAGCATCTTCTGTACTACACGTAAATAAGGTGACGTCCTGGTTGATGGAGAAGAAACTATTGCAAGTGGCAGTGTTACATGTCCAACGTGAGCTCATGTGTAGCTTTAAAGTTAAAAACCTGTGTCCAACGTGAGCTCATGTGTAGCTTTAAAGGCAAAAACCTATTTGCTGAGGATTATGATAATAATCCTTGCTCTTCTGTTTTAGTGTCTTTTAGCTGAGCCTTCTGCTGGAGAGAGTGAAAAGAATTTAGGCAAAAGAACGAAAAAGGCTGGATTGCTTCGCCATGAAGTGGGGCCAGGCTGATGTGGGATGTCGCTGCCTATTATATCTCCAGGCTGCAGCATCAGGCTGAGGGTGAGGTAAGCTACAGTTTGCTTCACTTCATGGGCCTTGAGGGGTTCTGGTTTATAGCTGTGTTCTGCCCACAGAAAATTCTCTCATGTTCCTCATATTTGCACTATTTCTTTTTCCTATGTCCTCATATTGTCACACCCATCCACATAATAGCAGGAAAAAAACCCAATTATTTTTTCTAATTTTTTGTATGTTTGAGGTTGTGGGGGTGCACTCTTGCTCATATTTTTCAATTATTTGCCACAACCACAAAGGCTGGAGAAGTATTTGTTTAGAAACAATCCTTCCACACCCACTGCCCCCACCCCCAAATGAAAGCTGCTGAGTAGCTCACCTCATCACTTGGATAAAAGGTTTTAAGGAACTCCTGGAATAACATGAGAATTACTAAAACTGGGTGACCAAAATGAGATTTGTACCCAAGTTCATGACAAAACACCTGTTGTTTGGTGTGAAGGCCCTGGCAAGCAATAATGCCAATGGCTTGTAAAGCCTGCAAGATGGTTTAAAGACGTTCTTACGTGAAGCCAGGTAGAAGCAGGAATATTTTTCAATTTTTTTTTTTTTTGTCTTGCATTGCATTATTACTCTCTCTGAATAACTACTGTGCACAAAAACTGAACTAAAAGTTTTGTGGTTTGTTCAAATGTTTTCACTTAACTCTTTGTTAAAACAGTTATTTGGTATGTAGTTCCTCTCATAATTTGGTATCCTTTGCTAATGGCCTCAGGAGGACATGTATCAGCAGAGCAAGGACATTATAAGCTTATTAGTTTTTTATTTCTAGAGAGGCCTGATTTTTTTCTTGATGTTTATTTCCTAAGTAAGAATTACTGTGCTAAGCAGAGTAATTGTGAATAAAATAAAACAGTCTCAAGAACAAGTAAAATGGCAAAACATGGATATCATTCCTCTTTAACTCTTTTGCTTTAGTTGTAAACCCAAAGATACATTTAAGTTTTAACTTTTCTCAGTAGTTTGTGTGTTTGAGGAATCTGTACAGTAAATCAATTATTCAAATGAGTAAGTTAAATGACAATGCATTTGAGCTCTGCGTTCCCTAAAGTTTTTTTCTGTTTTAAAGTTCAATTTCATTTCCTTCAACACCACTGTCTTTGGAATATATTGCAATGTGGCCTCAAATATTCTATGAAATAAGTAATGATTTTAGCTCCTAACATATACTAGCATGCCGTTCCATAACTAAATGTTCTCATTTGCCACAGAGTTGTGTTGAAGATTAACATCATCAATAATTTGTGCTAAAGTAAGTTGCAAAGGTTTACTATTTATTTAGATCTATTTAGCTGCACTGTTAATTAAGAAGGAAACATAATAGGATTATGCCAAAACTAAGCCGTACTTGTCCACACAGAAAAAAATGGGGTTTTTGGTTGGTGGGTTTTTTTTGTTTGTTTGTTTTTTGTTGATTTGGTTTTTTTTTTTAGATTGATGATTTATCAACAAAATAGTAAGTATTGCTGCCCACTACTGAAAGATTTGATTTTTCTCTCATCTGAGTCATTTCTGGATTGAAAGACTTGGAAGATATATTGACTAGAAAAAGGTTTTTAAACCTAGAAATAATTGTTGTAGCTAATGTAGCCTTTTTCTGTACATGGGAACTTGGGCCACTTTTGCAGCCCCACTAACAAAGACTTTCAGGTAAGTTGCGATTTCCTTGATCAGCACAACTTACAGCAGAGTAGTTTGCCCGGTTGGCAAAACTATGATCCTACTCTAATTGGCAATGATGACTTTTTCCCTGGAAAGCACTTTTATTTTCAATAGTGGGGACTGCTAAAAGGAAGAGAGGGAGACATATTTAAATGGTCTCATATATTCTTTCAGACTAAACATAACGTTGCAGAGAATAGTGAATCTGATGGTATTTCATAAATATTCCTTTCCACCTCCTTTTTCCTCATAAATTTGAGAGGGTCTTGGGGAAGGGCAATGGGAAACATGAAACACAGGAAGAAACAACTAAACAATACCTGAATATTATAAATTTCTGACACTGCATGTGTTTGTCTTCTAAAAAAAAAAAAGCATTGAATCGCACATCAACAAGATATCCATCAAAATGAGTTATAACAAATAAAAGAACTGTGTGATAAAAGGTAATCACAATTTACAAAGCACGTACTGTGTGGGAGGGTGAAGGAATGGGATAAAATTTCACTGGAGATGAGGCTTGCAATTTATTTTGCAAGAATTAATATAGAAAAGACTTAATCAGTTATGAAACATAATGAAGTTCATTAAATAACAATTGACGTTAAAAAAATATAAATAATCACTTATTATTGCGTTTTATCTGTATTACCTGTGAGAGTTGTCTGTAAGCATATAAACTGATCTATGAGATACAGGGATCTTTTGCTAATTAGTTACTCAAAGCCACCGCTTGTGACTCCAAACAACATGTGGACCACTTCTAGAGTGCTGTGCAGTAAACCATTACTACTTGCTAACCTCTGGGCAAGCCATGCCCTGGCATTATAATTTTTTTTTCATATGGTCTACTGTGGAAACCTTCCTTTATGACGTGAGTCATGATCTGCTCTTAAGAATGTCCTGAAAATTCACTTTTTGTCTGTTGAAAACATGCCGTCTGGGAGCAGCATAGCAGACGATCAGCCACAGTAATTGCATTAGATCAAGGCCTAGTTGCATAATTTTAAGGTTTTCCACAAAAGAATAGCAGGTATTTGCAGGACAGTAGCTGGCTGCTTTCTGCTAGCAACATCTCACTAATGCGCAGGTAGCGTGGCAGTGTGCACCAGAGAGGAAGCTCGGGACTTGAGGCAAATGGGAAAATTTAAATAGCTAAAGGCTCTTGACTGTCTCACTCTTTGCTTGGCTGCCCCCGTGGCTTCAAAATTATGTTATTCAGCAATTGCAATCAAATGAGGATAGGACTATGAGGGGGCTTAATACGCTGCACATGGCTGTGCCAGCCTGCGTATTGAGCAGCCATCTGTACAGTAGGTCCAGAATCTGCAACAATTGAAGTAATAAATTTAAAAGACAGACTGCCGGTGGTGGGCCTTCCCTTCAATAATTGTTGGGTAAAAACCTACTCTGACCTCAGGACATCGCCCATTAATTGCAGGAATTGTCTACTCCTGGAGAACTGTGTGCCCAAAGAGACAAGGAGGAGAAACTGAGAGTAGTTGGTGGTGTCTTGCAGTAAATTGTCCGTCCCTAGATTGTCAGGGTGCACTTTCCATTTCATTCCAAACTTCCCTCCTCTTTGCAGCCTCCTGCTGATTTCCTCTAATGACATCAGTCATGGTAGGTTTTCTTGTGAACAATTGGGCTTTTGTGTTTCAACCCCCTGTTTCACACTGAAGTATGCAAGAGCTGAGGGAACATAGAAAAGAATTATGCAAGACAGTGAGGACAGAGGGGAACTTCCCTCTGCAACTCTATACTTTGTGAGAACTTCTGAGGTATATTGCAACTGGGGTTAGGTCATAAGTTTTTCTCGACAGTTCTGTAGCTGGACTGACAGTTACCATGTGAAAAAGTTCAGGCCTCGGTACCCTTCTGGTTACAGGTGGTCCTAAATGTGTGCTTCTGTCTGTCATTCTGCCATGACTCTTGGAGAAATATAGTCAACACGCGGATACACGTGTGCTGTGTGCCGCACTTGGCATTGCGGTATGAGCTCGGCTCTGCCTCTGCAGCCTGTCCTGCAGCACGGTGCAAGTCTGTGATGCCTTCTGCTGAGCCCCTTGGCTCATTCCTTTTCCTTGTATTTGCTGTAAAGCTGTCTAAGGAAATTCTGTGAGATGAGGCTCACGGTGTGGGTTTTGCTCCCCTCCGCTCCCACCGTTGGATGCTCCAGAGGTTCTGATCAAATTCCAAGTTTGCTGCAGCACAGAGACTTTATTAAGGGAAAGCATGCTGTATGCAAAGCATGTTGAAGTGCCCTCTTATGAAATGAGCTTTGACTTTCTCTGATATGAAAAAGAACATTAAACCAGAATTTAATATATCCTGGGAAATCATATTTCACAATCTAATGCCTCGAGCCCTTTTCTTTTTAATATGAGGATCAGAATTCTGATCTCTCTCATGGTTTGCCTAAACATTTTATGTTAAATGACAGTAAGTTAATAAGTATAAAATAGTGGGTGGTTAACTACCATTTAGCAGGCTAACACTTTGTCTAAATGGGAAAGCTCTTGGTATAAGATAAGGAGCAAATTTAAAAGAGTAAAATTAAATCAGTGTAGCCACATCTTGTAGACATTCCTGTTTTGGTATTAAACTAGTTGAGATTATTTTAGCTTGCTATTTATGAAGGCTTTTAAACTAAATGGTGGGTCTTATCCTGTCTTATCCTGGAACAAAGATCTATCCACGTGAGGGAGTTGTGTTAATGTATCTCTGGCTGCTCAGCCATCTTGGTAGGATTGTTTAAAGCCTTTGAGGCAAGGAGAGCTACTGGAAGTGTTGCCAAGTGACTTAGTGAAAGGAAAAAAGCCGCCGCATGCTAAGCGTGCAGTGACTCCTCCGATAACACGTGATAGCGTGGAACAATGGAGTGGGCAACCTTGATAAGAATTTCCAGTAGCTTTGCGCTGAGGGAAAGGAGCTACGATAGCCGTGCAGAAAGCGGTTTGTCACAGCCTGATGAAATGGCAACTTTTGTGAAACGAAAGGAGGGGAGTAGATGCCTTCTGCCCGAACCAGTAATGGTCTGCTGAAGCCAGGGTGGAATTATCACGCTGCGACACAGCTGCGAAAGCTACTGTGAGTGTCTTCTGCTCTTCCTGCAAGAGTAATGGTAACGATGGTAGTAAGATAATGTCAGCCATGGGTGATAGTGTAAATGCTAGTATGGCTGTTTCTAAGGGACTTTTGAAATACCAGGTAGATGAGTTTATACTACAGTTACCCTCATAAGGAGAGCATAACTTCTCCTATGGTCATACAGCATGATGTACATCACCTCTACTCCATTGTCAGATGATACTGCATGGGGTTGATAATAATTTCACATTGCTTAGACATGAACCGTGCAATCCTGTTCGACCCAACAGTTGGCTACAGTTAAGTCTTTTGAGTGGTTTCTTTAAGGAGAAAAAATGGATGATGAAGTTGGGTATGTCTTGGATCCAGACAGTTTACAAACAATTTCTATAAATCCGTGAATATGTTGTGTATCAATCAGCAGGAGAAAATTTCTGGGCTTTCTAGCTAAGCCTGTTCTCTAGAGGTCTCTTAGTTTTTTCCCCAAACTCCTCAGGCTATGCCTGGCTTGATTCCTACTTGTGACTTTTTCATGGAATATTTTGCTGGTAGTTCCTATCACCTGAGTTACCTATTTCGTTAGATAGTTTAACTGTTTTCTCTATTTGTACTGGCAATGCAATCACCAGCTTCAGTGGGCATACCAGGCGTGTGCTAGCATGACTGTTCAAGGTGAAAAATTCAGAGCATGGAAACACTTGAAGACCCTTCCTAGACTACGTAGAGAAATGTAATGTCCTTGATTAGGGCTAGGGTAATCATATGGGAGCTGATCTCTTACAGAGAAAAGGTGACTATATTGCAACAGTAGGCAACCATTTAAAATTTACCAGTGCTGTTCATGGGTAGGAAAATTGAGGGGGTTTTTAAGAAACTTTCACATTCTCTCTGCTACATTGTGGGATGGAATGAAGAGGTCTAGTGCAGGTTCATATCTGCTGCTGGGAGAAATTTGACTAGCTCAGTGAGACTCTGCTCCAAAAGTGACACCTGGATCTGCTGTTGCATATGTGTAGATGAATTATAGAAAGATTGTGATATCAGAGTTCTTCAAGGATGAATGCCCATGCCATGGTGCTATGTCTTGGCACACTCTGCAACTTACATCAAGAGATTTAAAAAAAAAAAAAGTTGTATTATAAAAAGCAAATGAAAACATTTTCCATATTTTTTTTTTCTTTTCTAACTGCCTCAAGAAGGTCTAAATTGCATGAACTTGGCAGGTTCAAGTGTGACTCAACTCATTGTTTTCATTCTCTCCTTTTGGCAGCCTTCAGTAATTCCAGATGTTATTTCTCTAACCACATGGAAAAATTCTTATTAAAAAAAAAGCGGGGGGGGAGGGCGGGGAGGGGGAGAGGGAGAGAGAAGGAGGGAGAGAAATTGTTTTCCTGCATTTGGTACATTTTTAAAGCAATGATGATATTGCATAGACAGTGCTCATGTGCAGCAGGCGCTAAGGCTAGCTGGAGGCATGCCCAGGAGGAGACAGCCCCAAGATAAAAAGCCCTGTGTTGTAGGGGAGAAATGAGAAGAAAGCCAAAAGCAGCTAGTTAGTTCAATAAAATGGTGTTCTGTCATTCTAGGACTCATTTGTTGGGAATTGTAAGAGCAGGACAAATGGGGAATTTACCCTGAACCGACTACGTTGAGGAAGCTTGGACAACTATAGTATCACGTCAAGGAGAGAATGAATGTTTTTCTTGCACTGTGACCACAGGGGAATATACAGTTAACTCATAAATAATGCCTTGCTCTGAATGGAAAAAGGATTCACGTCTGTTTGGACGGTGTGTTTTTAGAGCACATGAATCCACTTACTTTGCTTGGCTCACCCAGCATTGCTCAGTTTAGGGAGAAATGGAGAAAGCACTTCCCAATTTAATATAGGATCTAGGCTCGTGTGCGTTGTGGTAGCGCTGCTTTGCAAGCTGAGTCCAGCCTCTCCTTCTGGATTTTTGAAGCATCCTTCTGTGTTTTTGAAGTCTCCTTCAGGATCCAGGAATTCCAGAAGTCTGAACCAAACCACCCCTGTGCTAGAGGGGCTAAAGGGCAACCCCTTTCTGCAGTTCCCAGCCCAAGGTGAGAACAAAAAGTGGTGGACTGAATCCCATAGTGATAGTGCCTCCTGAAAACATGGGAAAATCCTTGGCTGAGCAAAGCTGAGCTCTCATGCTCGTATCCCCCCAGGAGAGAGCCCTGATGGTGTGTTTACAGCCCCGCCTCTGGAGCCAAACTGCACCTTGTACCTTCATCAGTGGCTTGCCTTTCCAACCCAGCAGGATGCTTGAGAGCACAAGCATATAAACTTAGGACCCTTCAAATTTAGTAAAATAATAAACAGTGCATAGAAGATCACCCAATCTCTCTGACCTATCATGCAGAGTACCAAATCTTATTAATAAAAACTTTTTTTTAGGTTTTACATAAACCTATATATAAATTTATGCATATACATAGGTATATATACATGCATATATATGTGTATATGAATACACTTATAGCAGCAGGCTCAGCACAAGACACACAGGAGGAAAAAGCAATGTGCTTCTGACAACTGTGAGTTTTCCCTCTTAAACGCAATTTTACATAAAGGACCTCATTGACACCTCCTTATAAGGCCAAGTTTTGGAGTTTTCTCACTCTTAGGGGAAAAAAGAAAACCCTTTCACTGTGAAAAGAAAGGCCAGCCTGCATCTAATTGATTGGCTTGCCATAGTTTACTTTTTTTGCTGATGCTGCTTCCCCCCCGCCAGTGCATGAGGTGCAGCAAAATGGTGTGGTGCTAGCAAAAAAGAGAAGGGTTTTCTATTGGTAGGTGGTTCAGTACTGAGAGCCCAGAGAGCGAAAAAAAATGCTCCGTTATGTCGATTGTTGGTAAAAGTGAGAACTGTTACTGGAAAATATTTCGTTTTGAGATTAGTTGGTGGTAAGCCATGACTAATGTTCATTGTGCCAATATGTGCTTGCATTTGGGTTACCAGGTCCCCTTCCTGCCCCCCTTGCTTGTTTCGTGTAGCTGATGGAGCCTGCTGAAACTTGTACTGTAAGGTCTTTGGTGCAAGGACTACTTCTTCAAGATTGTTTGCACATTGCTTAATGCAGTGGGGGCCCTGGCTCAGGACTAAAGGCTTTGGGCGTTATGATAGCAAAAATAGTAAATTCAGTGGTGGTTCTTGGTTGCACTGACCTTTGCAGCATCTCGGTCACTTCAGTTTTGGGACTCTGGGGACCCAGAGCTGATGTTTGGTTTCATTCAGGGAGTGGAAGCCAAGTCTCCAGCCATGTTCATTGTGAAGTTTTCAAAATGGAAAACAATTGTTGATTTGAGTCCAAGACGTTTTCTGGCTCTGATAATCTTGTGTTCAGCATGATCACAATTAAATACATTCAGTATTGGTTTCAGGGGCTTAGTGGGATGTATTGTGTTAGAAGCAAGAGAAAACAATGTGTTTGTTACTGGGTTTTGTTTTACTTTAGGTATTTACTTACTTGGGGTTCTCTGGTTTTGTGGATAACCCTGAGGATCTTCTTGCAAAGCTAGCACTGATCGCTTTACTTTTCAGTAAAAATAAAAACGAGAAAGAAGGCCACATGGAGCTTTTATCTTCTTCAGGTATTCCAGAAAGAACTTGCTCTGCTAAGTTCCATCTGGCAAATTAACAAACATCTCTGTCCCCATACGATCAGTGATAAGACACTATGCTGGGAAGTGATGTGATGATGCAATTGCTAACAGCTAAGAAGTGCTTGTTCTAGCACTCTTGGTGACCTACACTGGACTAGATTCAAGCAGGACTGCTATAGTCAACAGCAGCTGCAAAGTTATAACAGCATATATTTTCCAGAGCGTATAAAAGCCGGCCGGAATGCTTCACTCGAAGCGAAAGGAAACACGCTTGGCAACATTGACTCTAGCTCTTGTATTGTAGAGAGAGGACACAAGGACTACCCTGCTTGAAAGGAAGATCTAAGGAAGCAAGTGTCCATATGGAAAGGATTGATTTTGTTCAGTTCCCAGGGCACTGTTTTAAAGAGGTGTTTGTATATCTTAGTGACATAAGTTAAAATAAACCATTAGACATTCTGGGTTTCCAAACTCCTGTTGCATGAGACAAGGTAGGGAACATGCTGAGGAAGTCAAATGTGTCTACCAAAATATTGGACCAACCAGCCAGGCAAAAGCTGACAATATTGTTGCTGATAGTGTTTTTTCCTACAGGTTCAAGTACTTGCAATCTTTAAAAATCTCTATGCATATCTTATACCATGAGGTATTAGGCAAAGTTACTGAGTTCCCACCACTTTATAAAGTCCTTCCTAGAGAGAAATTTAAGAAAAAAGACTCTGGTTTAGAATCCTGTTGGCTGGCTGACTTCTGTTAAAGAAGAAGTGGTTGGTGTGCTCTGATTCATCCTGGTTCTCTGTACCTGGTTTGCAGATAGCTGTTTGCTTCAGTAGCAATCCAGAAGAATCATCACTCAGTGATCAACAAGTGGTACTTTTCTAAAGTAGCTGGCCATCTTTTTTCTGCTTTTTCTCCAAATACTAGCAAAGTCTGATATCTCTTTCTTGTGTACAAAGCAGCTATAGGCAGCAGCTCCTCAACTAGACAAATGGTTTGATTGGAGAACAACATTTTGTAATTTACAGGGTACGTCAAAATTTTTATGTCTTTCATTCATGGTGTAGTGATAAAGAGAATGTCAACATGTCACCCATGAAGTAAGGGTAAATAGGCAATGTACTATCTTTAGCCTGTGGCTAGACTACTTATAAAAATCAGTATTGTTTTACTTAAAATCATGAAGTCACCTCCTAACTGCTGTCTAAGATTTTTCTTAAGAAGGAAGAGCTAAGCGTGCTTTATTTTTCACCCACAGGGGAAGCTGCCATAATTCATAGGTGACGAGGTAGGAGGATCAGTAGTGCCAAGCACAAAAAAGATATTAAATTGGGTAGTGTGGAGCATGAAGGTCCCTGAGGCCTGTGGCGAATCAATCCATTCAACGGGACAAGACTTTATTTTGATCCTTCATGTGGCTCTCCTTAGTTCTTGCATATGTGGAATGCTGATCCTCATCACAAAGCGGAAGGACCATAAGGAATATGGAGTCACTGAGAGTAAATGTTAGGCACTTTTTTGCAAGGGTTAAGGCAGAATGTAGTCAGCTCATACACAAATGTCATGGGGAGAGGACTGGCCCTATGAAAGCCTCTCAAAGGTATAATTACAACTCATTATTGAGTTACGCAGAAACCAGTGTTATCAAATACTAATGAGTATGGAGGATAGATGGAGACTTAAAAATTGCTTCAGTTTCTGTGTTCAAGGGGTGCCTGACAGAAGGAAGATTGTCTGAAAGCAATGTGACTATTTCTGGCAATAGTTAGCTTTGAAATATTTGACTTTTTCAGTAGTTTTCAGTTGACTCA
The DNA here is from genome assembly GCF_000687285.1 of Phaethon lepturus. Taxonomy (NCBI): domain Eukaryota; kingdom Metazoa; phylum Chordata; class Aves; order Phaethontiformes; family Phaethontidae; genus Phaethon; species Phaethon lepturus. The sequence continues at coordinate 153,713 of NW_010552286.1, read as the reverse complement.
GGCAGAGAATTCTTAATTATGAAAGTGTGTAACGGTATAGGGGAAGCTCCATGCAGCGGTGAAAAACACTCCAGCTCGCAGTGAATATAAAGCAGGACACTTTTAAACAGCAGGAGAAAAGAGCAGCACTGGGAAGTGCCCGTGACTGCTGTGAGGCTGAAGTGTCACTTTTATCAGCCTGGGGAGCAGATGAGTCTGGTCAGGGGCAAGATTGTGACTTAAGAGAGGGAATGAGAGTGAGTGTGTGAAATGGAAGATGCAAAATAATTTTCACTGGTCAGGCTCTGCGGGTCCAACAGAGATGGTTGAGCAGGGGCTGAATGCTGAGACTTGCAAGCTCTAGTGTCTGGCGTTTCGCTGCTGTGTGTCGGCAGCCCGCTGCAGGGGCAGTTGTATCTGCTCCAGCAGAGACAGGAGGCATATAAAGAATGGTGGAAAGCTGAGCTCTACTTGGAAATCTTTGCCTAATAGGGAATGCAATAATATAAGAACAGCTCCTGTTGTCCTGCCTCTGACAGCAGTCAGTGATGAGCAAAAAGAGCAGGGCAGGCTTAGTGATGCTTTTTTAATGTACTCTCCCAGTTTTCAGAAGTGTGTTGCATTCTGGAGCCAGATGTGGTATCCGCAAGGGTAGTAGCCCTTGATGGATCTCTCTTACACGGCTTTGTGCAACTACTTTTGGACTCCTTTCAACCCTGATGTCTGCAGTATCCTGTGGCAATGTGCTCCACAGCTGAATAATAACTAGTGCAAGAAACAGTTTTTCTTCCTCTTTGTTTCTGAGTAACTTTCTTTTAGTGTGCCCTCACTCTTGTATTATTTTTCTCTGCAATAAAAAAAGGTTTGTTTTCAGATGCCTAAGCATCCTAGTGTGACTTTGCCATGTGGCCACCAAAACAGATTCTGGTGTTTTAAAGTGTTTGTCAAACGACACTTCTAGAAGTTCAGCGATGTCCATCTAGCGTGTTGGCTGCATGGTGGGATGTAAGGATGGTGGGACTTATCACTGCTGACACCTGCAGGCCCTCATGAGAGAATAGTTAGTTGCTAGGCTCTTCAGGTCTATCTTTAAAGTGGTTAGGCTGACTGCTTTAGGCATTGTTATGTGTAGCTGGGAGAGGGAGATGTGGACTTCTAAGAGGTTGTGGTATGACTCAGTTGTTGTACTGTGCAGCTAGGATGATAAACTAGAAACCAGCATCTCTTAGACATCTTGAATCTCAGTAGTTAGTGACCAACTCAGTTTATCTTCAATGTGCAACTGTGTCTGGTCCAAGTATTTGTAACAGGAAACAACTCAACTTGACTAAGAACTTTCAAGATCGGACCCATAGTACTGGTGCTCCTAGTAGATAATTTAATCTGTGTACGAGACTTTCATTTCTAGAGAACTACACTGGAATAACTGCTTCAGTGATCTCTGCCTGCCTAATACTGTTGCTTTTTATGACTGACAATGTAGGTCTTCCTGTTTACTTTCCCAACCAACAAGTCAGTCAAGTAACCTTTTAGGAAATACTGCAGGTCACTTCTGAAGCATGCCTCACTGCATGGAAACCTTTATTGCTGGGATGAATGATATTCTTAGATATTCATGGGAAATAAACAGCAATAATCCTGACAGGGGGTGTTGGCAGAATGAAGTGTGAACAGGAAGCGATTAAAGATAAAAGGCAATCTCAGGAGTTACCTGTAGCTCGCTGTGTGATTATAGGTGTGGCTGGAACAGGTCACAACACAACGTAGCACCTGCTGACAACAAAGCGAATCGGGATCCGAAGTTCGCTCCTCTCCCAGGCTGGACCCCTGTTATATAACCAGGCTGATCATACCGAATAAAAGACTTTCTGCTTAACACATGTCTTTTAGCTTTGACTGCATTCAGTGTAGACGGAAACATATGCCATGTGTCTTATAAGCAACGCTGTAGTGACTTCTAGATTAAGCTTCCAAGACATTTAACATTAAAACATTTACCTTCATTTTCATTATGATTATGCAGTGAATGAGGCAGGAGTCTAGGCAAAAACAGCGTGTGATCATGTAATAAGGACTGCCTCATAATGACAAGGGAGGCAAATGATGGTTGCACCATCCACCTTCATTAGTGTGTTTCCCAACCACTGTGAGTTTTGTGGGTTGGGTGGTTGTTTTTTTTACTTTTAGTCCCATTGGCCACCTTCTTTACAGGTTTCGTCTAAATTTTAAATAATACTGTACGTACTCTCTATTACAGAAGGTCATGCATATTATCTATGTGATTATCAAAGTATCATTGGCTGGCATAGATTTTTTATCTATTTCAGTTTGCCGTAGTTCTCACTTATGAATAACAGGATATACGTGACAAATGAGGACCGTGTATTTTGTGCATGTTATCTTCTTCCATTTCTACGTATACAAAGTCTGAACTCTTGGGCTTTGGGAAAGAGACAGAAAAGATGAAATCATGGGTAATAGTGTTTTAATGGAGCTCTCTGAAGTTACTCTTCCAGTTTACAGCTTGGAATTGATACCCCTCCACACCAATTATGTAGCTTGCCCTCCTCAGCCTCCACCACACTTACTTGTCTTCAAGAGGTATCTTTTAAGTCAATCCAGAAGAGAGAGATTTTCCCGAGGGGAGCAGGATGTGCAAGTCTTGCATGGGACATGCTCTTCCAGCAAATACATAGCCTTTATCTGAGACCTGTCATTTACATTTCAAATGACGTGGTCAAGAGGTGAGTGGACTACCCAGTGTAATTAGGACATGCATATGTAGCAGGTGAGTTCACAGATCTGAATCTGAGCATCCCTAAACCAGTGGTGATGGTAGTGAGAGGTGGAGATGGAGGGAGGAGTTCTTAGTGCTCCATACCCAAACCCTTCCATGCTCAGGTCTGTCTCTGGTCCCTGCTCTCTCAGATGGAGAGTGCTTACCACTCTCCCTTATTTATTCCTACCCTTTTCTTTCCCCTTTGTGATTCCTTAGTGCTAGTATTTATCTTTGTTGCCAGGTCTCAGCTTGCTCAGGCTTTTCAGTTGTTTGCCTAGGTTTAATCTTCTTTGAAGGGTCAATCTTGTGCTAAAGAAGGGTGAGCACTGTGTCAAGCAACACACTTTTGGGCATTCTGCAGCTCTGCACTCTGGGAAGTTCACCGTGTGTTATTCCTCATTAGCTAAAGCATCCAAATTTACCAGGAGCAGAATGCATTACTTATGCAAGTCTTATGTAAGATACTCAGCAGAACAATTTAGACATAATCATTGAGGTAAGAGGGTGGTTCCAGGATGTACCCACTGTTCTTAAAACATTAGCTCAACAAATCAGCAGTAGGTAAGCAAAAGGAACAGACTAGTTAGCTAAGCAGTTTTTTTTGTTGATGAGTCTCACTAAGGCACTGCCCTGCCTGTGATGAAAAAAGACGAATCTTCCATGCTTCGAACTGCTGCAGAGAAATTTGCTTAGACACCAGAAATGTTGCTGCATTCCCTCACCTGGAGAGGGAGTAATTGTTTGGGACACACATGATTTGCAGTCAAATTCCAGCTCCTCCCTGGGTAGGTCTGTTTACTCTAAACTGTTGGCTGGGTTTGGGTCTAAGGGCACTCGCACAAATGGCAAACAGGTTTGACTTGACTGAGGACTTCACAGTGGGGAGGTTGGAGGCAAATTGCAAAGTCCTGGCGAATGAAAGACATGAAAAATGAAGCAACCTGGTTATGTTTAAAAAGTCTTAAGCATCCAGCCTTTTGTTTCCTTTACTCACAGCTTTGAGGGGAAACTGGCTTAAGAGGAAAAGAATAGCTAGACTGCTCCTGGTAGATGTGTATCTTCACCCAGGCTGCCTTGTGCAGTGCTTCCCTGTGTTGATTCACTCCTGCATTGCACAAGGATAAGTGACTTTACCCTTGGCGCTGTCACCTCTGGAAAGGATTGGGATGATCTGAACAGAGACTCAGATATTTTTCTAAGTTTCCAGGATTAAATGCTAGTTGTTAGTCATGCCTCCCAATCGTTTTATTATACATATGCACGTGTTCTTTGAAAACACAGAACAGTAAACGCATGAGTATTTAATTGCTCATAAAGTTAAAATTTCCTTTGCTAGCACCTTTCAAAACAATTTTTCTGTGTTGTTTCTAGTGTTAGGGCAGAATAGTCCTTACAGATGTAACCCAAGCATCTGAATATATGTTGCTTTAGAAGACATCTTTCACCAGCAGGCAGATGGAAATATGTCTGACGTGAAGGGAGGGGAAGGAGTCTGCAGAAAGAAGTGAGCTCTGACTCACATCTTCAGAGCTTGTAAAGGCCATATTTGCACTATCCCTGCCAAGTGTGCACTATCAAAGGCTTTGTGTTGCTTCAGGGGCTCTGTGGAAGCCACGTCTAAGAAGAGCTCCCGTATAGGCATGAGGTTATGGAAGCTGGTCAGAAGACAGCTGTGAATCCTAACAGCATTTGACAAAACAGTGAACTGCTGACTCCAAGCCTCATCTTGCACCTGCTGGAACAGAGCACCTCCTGGTGCTGCCCCACAACTGCGCCCCTCAAATTAGGGCTAGGGCCCAGAGTTTTGCTAGAGAAACAATGGTTTAGAAACTTTTCTGCTCTCAGGTGTGAAGCAAAATGGAGATAACATCGTTGGTTAAAAGGACATGGCATGTGAAATAAAATGAGGTGTAAGTGAGACAGCAAGGGAGACAACACTCATTTGATGCAAGTCATACAAAGCAGCAGTAATATTGAATTCCATCAAAAACTCAGACATCTGGATCTAGCTGAGTAGAAGATATGTGGGGAAAAGCCCTGCTGCCCAATGTAAAATTTCAAATTAATTCCTTTCAGGTGTGTTCAGGGCTGTGTACCAGCCTTCAGTGAATGTTCCTGAGTTTGAAATGTGCTACATAGAAACTCATGACACATGAATCTGTATGCAAGTTTTGGAAGTGAAATGTAAATTTTCTTTCTACAACAATGAGTATTCAGTGAAAAGAGTTGTGCTGGGTCCAGCACTGTTGCTGTAGTTTGTATGCTGCTATTTGAAAAAAATAAAAAGGGGAGAACATGCATGGGCAGTAGGACAGGATAGCCAACAGCCAAAGTGCTTTCTAGAGACGCTGCTTTGAGAAAAATGAGTGACTAAGTGCTTGGAGTGGGAAGGTAAACTCACATCCTGGGGCATGGTGGTGTAAGGTTGAGCCAAAGCCATCTCAATCATAAGATTGGGCCAAAATGGGATAGTGATGCTATGAAAAGGGGAGGATCCTGCCCCCACATCAGTATTGATTCCCACCTGTGTTGGGACTGACAGCTCGTCTTTTTACTTGGCTGTTTTTTTGGTTGGTTTGTTGTATTTCTGGCTATTATTGGCTCTGTGAAAGGAAAAGTGAATGCCAGAGATGGTGCCCTTGGGATGGGACTGGGCCATGTGGCTGGGACGGGGATGGAGGGAAGCGCTCGTTTTCTGCAGCACTGAGCGGTTGTGTTGGTGCCAGCCCAAGCTAGAAACCACTGAAAGGGGAGACGGCAGCCGAGGGTTCATCTCTCCCGCATCTGATTCCAAAAACCGACCTAGAAAATAAGCACTGCAAGCTGGTATTGCAGGCAATTAACAGGTCCTTCCAGGCCCTTCCCTTTTGCTCTCTGCTGTGTACGTGCTGCCCTGTGGTGTCCTCATGTTCGTTTGTGAGGCTTCTACTGAAATTTAGAGACATCACTAATGCTTTTCTTTTCACCCCAGGAAACCTGGGCTGATGTTTTCAGATTTGGAAACTAGTGGCAGAACCATCATCTAAGGTGTGTGTAGTTTTCTCTGGGAGGAAAAAAGAGGAAATGATAATTTATAACTTATGTGAGTCACTGCTGATATTCAAACCCGTGTACTGTAAATATTTCTCTTGAAGAAAAATTTGTATCTATTGCCCAGGAGCACTGCAGGCCCATCCAGCAGTAAACCCAGTATTTCTGCTGAGGAGACAGAGGCTCTTCTCCCCGAAAAGCGTTTCTTTTTTTCTCGCATAGCGTGTATAAAAGTCATACAAAGCCAGCTGGTTGGATGGATTAGAAAGCACTGCACCATGTCAATGGGCACCCTTGTTTGTGTTGTTGAGAAGAGATTCTTAGTTAAGAAAGAAAGAAATGCCTCCCCTGTGATCGCCACTAACGAGGAGACCCTAGTGAAGTTTTTGGTTTTTTTAAAAGGCTTTGGCAAAAGATGTTTTGGACTCTTAGCTTAGTTTATGTTCCCTCCCCCTCCCCACTTGATCCTTAAAGATTTGCCCGAGTCATGGATTTTTACTGGGCTTGTTAACTCTGTTGTTATTTTTTTTCAGCCAAGGGAATAAAGAAATCTTTTAGCGAGAGCCACTCACTGGGGATTAGCTGGAAGCGGACCCAACGACGCGGCGGCTCCCCGGAGAGGTGACCCCTGACTCCTGGTCGGGTGGTGACTCCTCTCTTGCCTCCTAGCTGAGGCGAGCCGAAGGCTCCCAACACGGGTCTTCTCCGTCCTCGCCGATCTCCCTCCGCATCATGACAGGCCGCGCAGAGGATGGGCTCTCTGTTATCACAGCTGCTCTTCTGCAAAACGGGGGAAAATGATAAAGTAGATAGAATATCAAAGGGTACGGTAACTGTTATTGGAAGGAAGCCGTAACCTCTTTTACCACCTAAAGCGACCCGTCTGCTTTTCTCCTCTATAATTTTCAGAGCTGCCTTTCCAGCAGGGGTTTTCCCTGCACGACAGCGGTGGTTCGGTTCACTGTGGAGTTGAAAGGTGGCAAGAGTGGCTTTTGGAAAACTTTCTGTTGTAGGTGGTAACTCTACCCAGTGCTGATGGTATCGCGGACACTGTGGTGGTGGCAGAGAAAGGTTTCAAGGGAGCCGCTTGCTTTGACTGCTACGTGAATTGAACCCATTTACGTTGGCTGGGATGTTACAAGCCATGGATTTGGGATGCAAAACACAGTAGGAAGAGAAAGCAGAAATTTAAACCTAAATTACATGTATGTAACAGAGGTCAGGCTGTGTGTGTAAGCTTAACATGTAGATGAATATCACTGAACAACTGAGTTATGCAGATTAGCTCTGCTTTTGAGAAAACTGGTTAAATACTATCCTATCCACTATTTTACACAGTCTTTGAAATCCTGGCTATTTTACAAAGCAGTCAACTGCATCTTCTATCAGGTTATCAAGGGCTTGGATCAATTCATGATGAATAAGCATCCAACCTACTCTATTGAAAGGTCTGTCAGTCATTGTAGCATACCAGTAGGTTTTCAAGAAACAGCTGCGGAGAAGGAACCTTTCCCTCCTAGCTATTGTCAGAGGAAAAGTAACAAATCGCTTTCATTGTTGGAAGGGAGTGTCAGCTCACACAGGGTCAGGTTTAGTGATGTGTGTTGTTTTTTTTACGTGAATAAACTGGATGGAATTAGACGAACCTCCAGTGTACTAAGGCATTTCATCTTGAAATGAGATTTCCCAGCAAGTCAAAGGAATTAAGCTCTGTGCAATGTAGATGCCCTGGCATACAAAGAATGGGGGAAGAGGGGAAACAGTGTTATTAAATATACTGTACATATTTAAATATATATGCATTTGATGCATATTCACGTGCACATACAAACACATAAGTGTTAGCTTTTTGCTTCCCAGCTATTAATTAGTAGTTGATTTCTTGTAAACATACAAGGCAGAGGAATGCTCTTAGAGGCTTTATAGAACTTAGAGGCTTTAATAAAAGGAACAAGCTGTAGCAGCTCTAGAGGTATTTAGGGAGGGTCTCTGCATGAGGAGACAAGCAAATAGGAAGAAGTTGTGTAAAAAGCTGGCAAGGAGCAGGAGTAATCAAGGAGGGAGGGGCAGGTGATCTGCAATAAACATAGAAAGAGGAAGGCCTTTAGGATTAAGAATATGGCAAACTTTGTGCCTTTCTGGTATCTCCTTTGCCGCTCACTCTGCACAGACCTGTTTTTTTTTCCAAGTTGGTCACAGGTGATGAAATGCCTACTCGATACAAGCAGTCTTAAAACTGTTAGCCATTGGGAAAGACAGAAAGCTGCAGTGTGCACTGCCGCAGCAAACGGCGGCTGTCGTGAGCGCGTCAAACTTACCCTATGGAAAGCCAGGGCAAAAAATATTAGATTAGGTTCAAAGTATCTCTGTTGGCTGTCGGGGTCCTTACTGGCCTGGAGCAAGGGTTTGTGGCAAGCTGCTGGGAGCTTGAGGAGGAGAGCTGCAGCTGGTGGTTTCACTCGTTGGCCGCAAAGATGCCGTTTTCAGTCAGGGTCAGGTTGCTGAAGGTGAAGCGACACGTTACTGGTGATCATGTCTCTTTTTGTACTGGGGACATCTGACGCCCCATCCGCATCTTACTGCTCCTCTTCCCTGCCCCCGGCTGCCTACTTCCCTTGGCCGGCAGCAAGTCTAGCGCTCGTCAGGCCCCGAGTGAAATGGCTTCAACTCACTGGCCTGGAAGAAAACTAACGTGACAAAGAAGTGAATTGTTTGCTTCTGGGTTAATGAACTGAATCAGCTCAGTGAAGGCTCTGATGAACATTAGTTTGATGCAAAAGAAAGGGTGCGTTAGCATGACTGGGATGGAGAGAAGAAAGGGCAGGGCGGGAGCGCGGGACGTGCTACTTTTGGCAGTGATGAACTAACTGTGAGAGTGACTCAACTCTGACACGTAACTTCCCCAGAAGGGTCTTAATACGGGACTGTGAAACGGGAACTGCTTTTAGCAGAAGCTGCGCCATCGCCTGTCGTTATCATAAAGAGCCAGTGGTAGGTGTGCTAAAGCAAGAGGTTACAGTGCACACGCAGGGCTCCCAAATTCATTGGGAGAGAGCGAGCAAAGCACACACGATAGATGTTGGCCACGCTGTTGAATGCGCGTCTGGTCGCTCTGGCACTGTAAAGGTGAAGGTTGTGTCAGAACTTATGGGGTGGGGGTAAATAAGTAATCAAGATGAAGGGAGATTTATTCCCAATCTCCCAACAACAAACATGAAAGCACCGTCCTCCCAGAGGAGAAACAACGGTGTCTGTAGAATGTGATGAAAAAATGTTAATCGTAGATTAATTTCCTTAGACTGGACTTTCAGGGTACTCCAGGCTTCTCATTTATTTTGGTTCTGAAAAGCATTTATCACAGCTTTGTTAAGGCTCACGTGACAAGCTTTTTGGAAACTGTTTCACATCAGCTAGCCAAGTTCCTTTTAGTTGTGTTGTGCTGGAGGTCAGGGCTGAGACCTTTGCCTCACAAGGTGACCGAAGAATTTGGGCAGGGAATTCCGTTCTTAATTTATTGAAAGTATGAAGGAGAAAGTTTGCATTTCATAGTGTGTCCAGAGTTTCAATGAGTTTGAACAATCAGTTCTCTAATGAATATCAGTAGTAAGTAGTATGATGAAAGTTTTTTCCTTTCAGAATGAACCTATTGCTTTACTTGGAAAGCTTTCTTTGCTCATAATGTAAGGTCAGACCATTTTCCAAGTAGTAAAATTCTGTAGATAGTGAATTGTGGAAGTTCAGATGCACGTGCGACTGTGAGACCCCCCTTCACCCCTTCCCAGCTTGCAGCTGGTGCCATCCACATGCTTTCCAGCCCCTTGGTGCTTCATTTGCAGCTCTGTATGGTCTTTTGCAGAAGAGATGCAAGTGCTTCAGCCCCAGGCTGGCTGCACAGAGGTGCAGGACTCTCACTACCTTTCCTTGGAGAGGCTCTGGTACAGTGCAGCATGAATATGATGAAGTAGTCTGTGGGCTGGGGTTAACTCTGCCTGGACAAACCAAGCCTGTTGGTATTAACTTGCCATCTAAGACTGCAAAATGGCAGCTGAGGACATCACACATTGTAGTGTCACCCTTCAAAGAGCTAGCAGCTTTCCTCCTGAAACAGGACATCACACACAATGGTCTCTCAGGCCAGAGGGTATCAGAGAAGGCATGAACCATGCATTTTTGCATTGGTCACACTTCAACCAGTCCATCTTCAATACTCTTTCAACATAGTTGTAACATTTGTTTGTACAACTGAATAACGGGAGTGTTTGGGATAGAGACATCAGAAAGAACCAGATACCATACAGCTGTCCTTGACACAGTGATTTTTAGCAACTTCAGGGTTTAAATGTATCCTCAGATACTGCTGTGACTTTAGGAAACCTGGGGCTTTGCCACAGTTTAGTCACATTGCAAAAGTTCGTCAAGTCTTAGCAAGAGTTCTGCTCTGACCTGAGCTGGCTGTTTGCTTTCACATGTTATTGGTATTAGCATCGTGATTTCTTCTTTCCTCAAAAGAAGGAATAAACTTTATTTACAGGAGGAAGACTGTGGAAATTTAGACTCTTATTTCAGGTTTTTCTTCTTTTAGTTGTAAATGCTCTTTGAAATAATCTGTGAATGCAAGATATAATTCAGATCGGCTGGAGCAATACGTTCAGTGGATCATGCACAAAAAATTGAAGGTGTTCCTCATGTCATCCAGATTATTTTTTTTAAATGTTCTTGACAAAAACATGATGTTTTTGTGTGGACAGCAGTACTAATGTTCTGTTGACCCCTCCCCCCCAACCCGCTGCTAACCACATGGAATTAAGTTCTTTTCATAATTGGCAGATTTTCTGTGAGCAAAATGATTCAGATTTAGCAGCTGGATGGAAATGCCTAGCGTGATTTCCGTGGTCATCCTTGATTGTAGACGTTACAGGGTAAGGCAAATGTGCCGCAAGCATGGGGTATTGTTTGCATCTTTGCAAAGGGATTGATGACTGGCCTAGCTGAGTTACCCAGGCATAGGCCACCTAGTCTCCACATTTAAGCCTTGCTAAAAAATCAGTGTGTCTTGAAGCCAGAAATTGGGTAAATCTCTGTTGAACTGCAAGTATCCACAAAATCTGAACGTAGAGCCCAACGGGGCTGTTGAGTCTGGCAGATTGGTTTAACCAAGATTTGCTATAAAATGTATGATATATGCTGATATTCATTTCCAAGTATCCTGCAGTTTTTCTTCAGCATTGTTAGAGAGGACTTTAGAGTGACAATCTTGATGGAGACCCTTCTGCGTTTCCTTACACCTCTTTGCATATGCTGAAACGATCTGTTCTCCTCTTCTGCTCTATATGTTACTTTTCATTTTCTGTTTGGTCTGAGCTCAGGCGAGCTAAATAGAGGGCATTTTAATGTCACTTTCCCCTGGGCCTACGTTCTTTCTGTGACACTGTCTAGGCTGTCACCCTTGGATTTCTACAGGAGGGAAGCAAATTGTGACTGACTGAAGTACAAGAAAAAGGAGAAAACCAGATTATTTTTCCCCCACAGTCCACACAGATAAAGAAGACTTTCTCTGCTTTTCCTGATACAAGAAATAAATTCTTGAAGTGAGCAGGACCATGGTGGAGTGATGGTTCAATATCGGTTTTGATCCTGTTGCTTCTGCAGAAGCTGATCCTAAGCACCAGGGACTCTCAGAGGTCTTGTTGGGGTGACAGTCCCCAAGCCTGTAAAGGGGTGGCAGGTTGCTCCATCCTGGCAGGCTGTAACTCCCAGTGCTCGAGGTTGCTGGTACGTTGTCTTGACTTCGCTGTGAGGCCCTCAGTCTCTGACATTTACACTCCTTTTCAGCAGTGGCACAGGATTCAAATGATGTTAAAAGAGATAGTGGGAAGCTGACAAGTGAGCGTCAACAGTCTCAGTTGTTGTCAACCTTTTGCAGAGTCCTGCAACCGTTCTGGTGGAACTTGTAGACCTGAGAGTCTTAGCCCCCTGATATTTTGCTGGGTATTATTTACCCACAGTTTAGGCCAAGGATCAGGAATCTGGGAGCCATCTGACATAATAACTTCCTAGTTTCTCTGTATACAGCCAAAGCTGTGTGCATGGTCCTGTTTTTGTGAAAACCTCCAAGTGAGCCTTTGAATATGGGTGCCACTAATGTGACAGGGATGTAATTTTACCCCGGGCATTTTTACATCTGCATGTATAATCTGCTCTGAGCGGCTTCAGACAGCACTGCAATTAAAAATGGGCAAGTCTCCACAAGTACAGAATCACAGAATCATTAAGGTTGGAAAAGGCCTTTAAGATTGTTAAGTCCACCCATTAACCCAACACCACCGAGCCCACTAAACCATGTCCTGAAGTGCCACATCCACACATTTTTTGAACACTTCCAGTGATGGTGACTCCACCACCTCCCTTGGCAGCCTGTTCCAATGTTTGACCACTCTTTCGGTGAAGAAATTTTTCCTAATACCTAGTCTAAACCTCCACTGGTGCAACTTGAGGACATTTCCTCTCATCCTATTGCTGGTTATTGGGAGAAGAGACCAACTGTCCCTGTGCCGTATGTTGCAGCACTGAACTGATGTTACACACACAAGGTGGCAGGAGGAAGAGGGTGGCTTTCAGAGCACGTATTGAGCAGCTAGTCCTCATGGCCATAGGAGCGGGAGCTCTCTTCAAATCATGATTTTAAGCAGTAAAATGGGGTGTTGCTCACTGGACAACACAACAGTCACTTGCCTGAGGCTCCTGGCACCTGCTTTGAGGCATTGCAATACTTCCACATTTTTCCCTCCATTTCTCATCCTTCACCAGTTCTTTATCTTTTTTCCTTCTGTGCCTTTCTGGTTGCCCCATATCTTGGCGGGCTCTGCTCTGCTTGGGTGTGATTCCTGGGAGTGCTGCACTACGGCACCCTCCTGTTACTTTAGGAAATGCCTAATCCATTACCTTTAAGAAATGTACACGGTAGGAAAGACATTGGTTTCCAAAAAGACACAGCACAGAGATCCAGACATGTTCGTTCCTTGTGTTTTAGGTCTGGGGCTCTGCTTTGATCCAGCCTCACAAACTTTAGGTCTGAACTTGTGCCAGTGTCTGATCTGACAATGTTTTGATTTGAAGAAACACGCCAGTGTTTCTTGGATATTTTTTTTTTTTCTGTGAGAGAAATTAAACTTGAGTGGTTTGAGGGGGAATATTTTAACTATTTGGAGCAGTTTCTGTGATCTGAAAAGGCCAAACCCAGAGCCTTGTGACCCTGCGCTCAGGAAAGGGTCTGAGCCCAAGACAACTGGGGAATCCCCCCAGGGTTTACAAAGCCCTTTGGGTAAGTTCATTAGCAATTAAAACAAATGTAGAACAGTGTAAATAGAAAGCTAGATTAAGGTTTAATGGGTGGACAGTTCGAGAGGTGCCCTGGAGAAGGCCGTCGCAGCCCTTCGGCGCTGATCTTGGTTAGTTCCCCATCTCCAGAGCGTGCCTGCTGACCCTTGCGCTTTCCGCTGCGCGTTAATGGAAACTGCTCGAACGGGCTACCTGGAGCAAGGTGAGCCTTTTGACTCAAGAGACCGATTTACACTCTCTTGTTCTGCTCGTGGGGCTGCTTTGGCAACGTTTTGGGCAGATTTTTCTAACCTCTTGAGGTATTACTTGGGCCCAGCTCTGCTTGAAGGGAGAATTCCTTTTGCTGGAGCCTTTCCTTAAATAGCTCCAAGTGTTTTAGTGAATATAAATCATAGCCTGGTATCGCTTACAGCTTTTCATTGCTGTCTACTCTTGACGGCTATTTCTGCGAAGAGGTGCATTTTGAGAAGGAAACAGATTTATGTATATCTGAAAAATGAAAAGGATCTCTGAGCAGAGAAGCCTATCAGTAAAATTACATCCAGTTTTCTTTTAGGGAGACCGGTGTGCTAAGGCCATGGGAAGGCTTTGCAGACAAGAGAGCTCTATTTGCAGCCTGGAGTATACTTGGCAGTCATATGAATTGCCAAAGATGTCTGAGAAAAATCTGTCTCCCTCGCTGTCTTGCTGATCAGTTTAGTATGTAACGTGAACCTCTGAACGGCTCAGCAAGTGCTGCCAGCTGCCTCCTGCCCCCAGACCCCGCGGGCGCCGTCCCTCCTGCGAAGCAGCAGCACGTGAGGTGATGGGCTTGTCGAAGAACGCTCGACCACATCTAATTTTTAAGGGCCAAATGTAGTCTCCACTGTTTGATGTTTGGAGAGAGGTCTCCTGTGCGTAGCAGCTAACTTCTGGCACTTGCTGTTGTCTTTGCAAGTGCCTGAGGTTGCCCCAGCCTGCCAAGTATGTGCCCAGTGGGGCACCCTGATCTGCCCGTCCCTCCACCGCCTTACGGAGCCTTCTCTGAATTTTTGCAGAGGCAGTTCAGGATGGCGTGCCAGAAGCATTTATACTGCGTACAGTCTCGGTGATTTGGGTGGGGGTTTTATAACCAAGAGCCTTATCCGAGTCTCTGACTGTTAATATTCCCATGTTTGCCCTGCAGTAGGTAATATCAGGAGGCTGCGATCATGATGGGTGCGCTGCTGTGCCTAGCTCTGTGTACGCGCCGGAGGAAAACCGCGCGGTGTTTGCGGTCTCCATAGGTGACAAACACAGCCAACAATACAAACGTATTTTAGAGCCAAGCCGTTCCTGACAAAAAGTCCCTCTTACCCCATATTCTGTCCCACAGGGGCAGTAGCTTTGGAGAGGGTGCAGGAAATATGGCGTGTGTAGTGCTGCTCTACGTGGTACACCCTCACAGCTGCAGGGAAACTAGACTTCTGTGCTGTACGTGGCCTCCAGATCCTAATAGTTGCCAAGGGACTTATCCTACAGGAGTTTGTCTGAACTGACAAAATCTTGTCTTGAATGTCTCTGCAACAATCCATTGCAATGAGTTCCTGTCTTGTTTTAATTGCGTTCTCCTAAAAATTCACTGGGTGTTCCGTATTTCTTGTATCTGAGATAAAGTGAGCAGTTGTGTATCTTTTCTGTGGTATTCATAGCTTTGTCAGCAAGCGTAAACTGAGATAGATTAAATTTTTCAGGTGAGAAGTTGACCCAACCTTTTACGAATTGGTCTGTTAGTTGGGGAAAAACTGCACCTATAGAGGTGGGAACTGCATGGTCTCCTTTCTAAAAGAGCCGAGCCCTCACCACTCCTGTGGTATGATCTGCTCTTAGCACTTCTGACAGTTGAGGTATGTTTGCAGTTATATGCTGCAGACTAAAGCAAGTATCCTTTGACACGTTGCTGTGGGTTTAGCTCTGTGACTCAATTCAGATACATAGCGGAGTTTTTTTGTTGGATTTAGGTGTTATTGGCACTTCTACTCCAGAGCAATGTTTCAGCAAGAGGGAAGTTTCTGTAACGAGTGTGTGTATCAGCTTTTCAGCCATTGCTGCCTTATGCCTGACAATTTTAACTAAGGCACCACTTATTTTACGTTATTACCCTGGGCTGTGAACCGCAGTTGAGGAGCAGATGTATGTACACCCCACAACTGGGGAGCAACCCTGGGGCAGGGAGGGGGAAGACAAGCAGGGGCTGGTATCCTTTGTAATCAGTACTGTCAATCCTTTATTGTTGAACCATTTAAAAGCAAAAAGAATGAACTACAAGCTTTAAGACACTTTAAGTGTACTGCTGCCCTCTTTTCATGAGAATCATGGTCACATCTCAGTGTGTGTTGTGCTGAGGGACGCACTGCGTCAGGTGCTGCAGGTGCCTTGGTGTCCTTACTGCTGGATGAATGTGGTGTCATTTGGGATGAAATGGGAAACATTTCAGGAACGGGAAAGTTTGAGAGGGTTTCATCAGTTATCAGCTGGCTCCCAGGAGTCATTTAGGGAGCAATTCCCCTAGTTCAATTCAGAACAGAACTAGAAAGTGAAGGCAGTATGTCCAAGTCTTGTTTCCTGTGTAAGTACAAGCAGTATAAGATAATTTACATCGGCTCTTTTCTTAAAAACTAACAATTGTTTCCTTCCCCCATTCTTTGGTGACTCTATGGGTGTAATTAGATGTTAAATAAATTGGATTTGACACAAGACAAACTCTAAGAAATTCCCGCTTCCCACCCCTGCTGCTCATGGCTGTTCCTGCACTGCAGTTTGTCGCCGCTCTGCTAATGCTGACGCAGCTGTCTGTGCTGAAACGATCCAGGTTAAACATCTCCACACATGAAAATATCCAGCCGCAAAACCTTTTTTTTTTTTCCCTATCAACTCAAATCTGCAGATCCAATCTGTTTTATTGATACACATCCCTCCACAAAGTTGCACTGATGTAAGTGATGCAACACTGGACTGTAGCACGGCGTAGAGGTGGGTGGCTTTGCACTGGGGGGAAAATGGGTGGCAGAACAGGAGACCATTTGAACAAAGGTGGGTAAATCAGTGATACTTGGTAATTCCTGAGGCACCCTGTGGCCTGAGCCAGCTTCTGCTTTCAGGTCATATGCACACACAGAGGCTCCAGATGGAAGTGGTCTCAGCTGGTGGACTACCTGTCAGTATGGTAATACTCACCAAACGTGATGTTTAGGGCTTCTACCTCATTCTGAGATGCTTTTATACCTGTTTTATATTTAGCAAGAAAGCATGTGTGGTCTCTCACAGGCTGTTTGAATAGGAGCAACTATATTATATATAAAAATCAAATTCAACACAACTCTTTACAGTGACTGGAAGGTAAATATGAAGTTGAAATGACTTCAGCTACATCTCTGTGTTTAGTTGCGTAAGTTCTCCATTCATGCTACTGTAGAAGAAGATAGATAGAGGCAGCTTCTTCTGAAGATCACTTAGCATTTTTCACCCCCTTTGCTTACTAGTATATGAAGCATGGAATAATTTTTCAAGGATTTTTCTCCCTGCCTATGCAGCTCCTGCCTCTAATACGGTGAGGTCTGGCTGAAGATGCTGCACAGTGGTCCCAGCCTCTGTTTGAGTTCTGTACTGACATTTGATGACCAGAATACCAAGATGGGTTTGGCCTTTTAAATACAAGGCCATGAAAAGATGTTAAGTGTTTGCACATTGCTGGATGGCATCCTGGTACCCTGGAGTCTGCTTAGGAGAGAATTTTACTTTTCCTCTAACCTGCACAGAATCGGGTAAGTCAAGATAAGTCCAGATTTTGCCTGATGGAATTGATATGTAAAACCTTAAACACTCTGGAGCTCAACCAATTAAGAGAGATAATTACAATCTGGGTTGCAGCGAACTCCCATTCACTTGCAGCATTCTCCAGTTTAAAGTTTCTTCAGAGGAGATGCAGGGATAACATTCGGGGGTGGGAACACTTCCTTTTTAAATTACTAAGCAACATTATTGTCTTAAATGTAAATTAGATAATTAGCGAGGTCAAGAGACCACACAAAAGATTTTATTGGTTTGAATAAAATGCAGCCCTGGCATCAACGATTATAGTAACAACCAGATTTTCTGAGTAAGCATGAATCACCATATTAGATGCAATTTCACCTTGTGTCTCACTCACACATCTACTGGGTTCCCAACTTATTATAGGGCTGTAATTATTTAAATACAGCTTTGCTTGCTATAGATACTGTATTACCTACTCCATTTCTACATAAGGACATGGCTTTAACTTCTATTCAGTCTTCACTCTATGCTTGATTTTTCTTTGGCTCTTCTCTCCTCAGTGCTTTGTTTCTTCTTTTCTCGTGAGGGTTTGCTTAGAAGTTATGCAGACTTTTCCTAAAAATGCAAAGGCATGAGTTTAACAGATTGTAAATTATAAAGCTTGAGTTGTCGTTTTGGCTATCACCCATGTGTTTTGGCTTTTACTACCTATTTGGCATGCGCTACTTTTTCATCCAGATGTAAATAGAGCTACTAAAGCGGAAAAGCTGTGGCTGTGTTATAGTAATGTTTTTCACTGAGTTCTTCTTGTGCTAAAGGCTGTAGATCCTCCCAGCAAAAGAAATTTGCTATTCTCCAGGTTATATTTTGAATAGATAAGATAGACAAATGATGAGAGAAAAGATGCCATATCATCTGGATTGTGCAAAGGGAACAGGGGTATAGGGAATATATGGTGAGAGCATATACTAAGATTATAGTAAGTTGGAAGCTGACTCCAAGTCATGTTGTTCCTGTTTCAGTGTATTATAAGTAAGAATTCTCTCCCTTTCCTCTAGATTCTCCCACCCTAAATTTTGGATTGGCTTGGTTGTTACAGAGTACTTTAAATAACAGCATGTAAATTTTTACCTGAAGAGAACATGGAAAATTTTAATAGGTCCTTATTTTCTGGGCAACTTGGTTAAAAAAGCATTGTCTTGCCTTTATTTACACATGAGAGACAGGGTTCCTGCCAGCCAGCCATGGGAGCAGCGCTTCTCCCAAGTGCAACGCACCGGGAGGCGGTTAAAGCAGCAGAGCTGGAAGGGAAGGGAGGACTGGCTCTGCCAGTTAGGGAGACACGGCTAAATAAATCTAGCGCTCTATGCAGCGGCAGGAGCTGAATCACGTGCCAGGCAAAGCAGACAGCAGGCATAAAGCCCAGCTAGCATCCACCAGTTATTAAGAAATATCTGACCACAGACACGAGGGTGACAGAATTGGTTTTTATTTAATTCCTCCCAGGTCTGCGAGGTTGCAAACCCGTGCTTTTACTTGGACTGTGCCTCTTTCAGGCTAGAAGTGCAGCACGAGGCTGATGTGAACCCTCGTTTTTGTTCTCTCGCCCCTCTGAAGGGGTACGGCACCTCGCTTCGGCGGGCGTGCCAGGCGTCCGTGTTCCAGCGGGCACCCGGGGTGCATGGCGGGGTGGGGAAATGTTACCGTCTTTCGTTTTATGGACGGGTATCACGGCACGAAGTAAACGCGGCTCAGACCCTCAAAGGTACCTTGCCTGACTGCAAATCATGCCAAGGGCGTTCGGGGCCCTGCACGTTGCTGAGGCTCGAGGCTGATGTGATTTTGCGCGCGGACATCAGCGGCACCGGCTGCGTCGCCGGCAGAGCCGGGATTTCTAGGTCCCGGGCTGGTGGCTTAACTGCTGGCCCAGACTGCCTTTCCTAATCTTCGGTTCAGATCTCTGCCTTAAACCCGCCTGTTCTGCACGACGAAAACCAGCGTGGTTTTTACGCTGAAGCAGCGCCTCTGAGCTGGAAAAGACGATGCGCTGCTTGGGTGTCGGGGGTCTGTTCTGGTCGAACTTCTGGGCCGTGGGAACAAAGAGCCCGAGTTGCAGTGCTGGGCGAGCTCCGCTCGCTCGCTCGCGCCCCAGTCTTCTCCACTGACTAAATCCTGCGCTGTGAGATCATAGTGAAATAATAGCACAAACCAGCAGAAAATTTGGAATGTTCAGGGCGTGTTTAGCAGGAAAACCTTCAGGAAAGAGTCTGCACGGTAAACAAACAGTGAAGAGGAGAGTGTTTCTACAAACTCTTTGCTCATGAATACGCATGTTACGTATCTGTGTGTGTAAACCCAGAGTTTAATAAAAGCACAGATGAATTCCAGGTAATTAGCAGACTGAGTTCTGCCTTGGTTAGAGAATTCTGCTGAAGAAGCGTGCTTTTTTAAAAATTAAATTTTCTGCTTGATGCCATGCGACTGGCTTTAAAAAGGGAGCAAAGCTACCTTTCGCTTGCTTTGAACCCGCCTGTGAGTTAAGGAAGACAACCAGTAGATAATTCTGATGGGGATTTAGGGGAGCGGGGGAAAAAAAGAAAAGAAAAAGCCAACTGGGCACAGAGTATCTCTGTTCCCTCCCACTGCAAGGTTTATTGATGCTGTCTGCAGATTTGTGTTTGCTTTACTGCTGGTAGTTAGAGCTGGTGATCAAAGGCGAGTATAGCCGTAGCCGTGAAGGGACATAATTGGTTGGACTCTTTGAGTCCTCTGTAACAATACTCGGTCTTGTTGTGTTAGGCAGCGCTCCACAGAGTATAAAACATTGTACGATTGCTGGGGCAGTCGGTCAAATGTTTTCTTCTCGTCTCGATTCCTTTCATACAGGAAACCAATATAGCTCAGAGCCCAGGGATGAAAGCTTTAAACCTGGAGGGTGCCTGGTGCTTCCTGAGAATCTCATGGGGGAAATGTTCAGTCCTGAAACAGCTTCGCTGACAGATATATTTTTATAGCCTATTATTTTCTCTCCTCGTTCTTTGTTTCATTTGAATATAATAGGCTTTTTATTTTTAAATGCTCATCTGTTCCTGCTGTTTATATCTTCACCCAAAAATCACAATTCTCTGGGTCATTTTCTTTTTTTTTTTTTGACATCACATTTGGTTACTGTTGAACATATGTGCTACAATGCCTGTATGGAAGAGACATTGTTTATTTTTTGAGTAATAAATTTTCCATTTTCCTTTCTGTCTTTTCAAAAGAATCCCATATTCCAATTTGAACCAAAAGGTTATAGAACTATTTACAGCTTCTGAATTTTGGCAGTGATGTAAGCATGTTGTGCGGTTTTATGATTTCATAAGAGAAAAAGCTGGAGTTGCAGATGAATATGTAAAAATTTTCCTGGTTCTTTCTTTAATACATGGAGAAAATACGCCATGGAGAGTGGAGAAAATACTTCTGAGACAGCTCCTCCTGGGTGTAGCTTGTACATTCTGAGGACCACTCCAGGGTCCAAGCACAGAAGCCGTCCACATCTTTAAGCTACTGAGGCACATTTCCCAGTGGATTCAGACATGACCAAATCCAATGAAATAAAATGTACAGAATGGCTTCATTGCTTGGCAGTGTTTAAATGTGGAATATGAGCCCCGTGCTACTAGTGAAGTTATTTTTCTTTTCCATGCCTTCCGAAATTGTTTTGTTTAGTAATTTAAAAAGAGGAGATGCGCAACTTTCTGGTGTGATAGTTTTTCATTTAGATGCATAAGCAGCATAGGGTAGAAACACAGGTTTTGATAAAACGAAGCACTGCACGCGTCCTGTCGGTTACAATTTGCCGGGAGGCGTTACAGAAGAGCCAGCCTCTGAAAAGCAGCACTAAGCCCCAGGAGCTTAAGGGCTGCAGGACGCAGAGGACTATCACAAAAGTGACACAGCTACCTAGGCCATGTTTGTGAGGCCGCCCCACGGCGTAGAAGTGTTGAAAAGAGATTTAAAATCCACGTAAGAGGCAGGCAGCATGCCCGATACTTGCGTTCTTCCTAGAAAATCCATTTTACGGTGCTGTTCGAGAGTGCCAGCCTCCTGCTGCTGCTGCCCCCGGGCAAACCCGCACCCTCCAGCCCCGGGGGACGAGGCGGCGTTTGCCCAACTGCCCTTTGCACGCGGGCGAGGCTGCACAACGCCAGGTCAGCGTGACATAAACGCGCCACCTCTGACACGTTGCGGCAAACTTCATCACGGGTTCCTGCCCATTTGCGAGCAAAGCAAGCTGGAAAACCAGAGGCAGGCTTTGCTCTCCGTGCTCTGCCGCTGGCTCCGAATGACTTTCGGACAAGCTCTTAAACCCGGTTCTTAGTTACCCATCTCTAACTTGCACCTGCAGTGTCTGCCTCGGGGGGTATGTGAGGAGAGAACTGGTGGGAAAAAAGGACTTCTGTCCCAGGAAAAACTGTAGGGATTAAAATGCTATAGGTATGTACATATGTGTGTGTTTATAGATATCATTATTTAACATTGAACATAACTTTATACAGATATGTAAATATATACATTTAGTCTCCAATTTAACCATAACAAAACCCCAATTAATGAAAATATTAATTACAGGATATTACCTCTTCTCCAGATTTGTGAAGGTTCAGTCATAATGCATCTTATTGAGACAGGCAAGTGCTTCGTTGGAGTTTTGATATTCCGTGGAAAGAAATGGTTTTGCTGAAGGGGGATTTGCTGTTTAGGAATGCCTTTCTGTTGCATAACTTAATGTAGTACCTGGAAATTATTTTAAGCTCCTTGCAAAAGAACAGCCAGAGATCTATTACATTATAATTAATAATTATAATGCAATTAATAATTACTATGATGATTACTTAACTCTTTTAAGCATGCACATTCTTTTTATGTGCTTTCCTCCTTGCAGATTGATCATCTTAATTATGGCATTTCTGTTTGTGTATACATAGCACCTATTAAAATGAAACTTAAAATGCATTCTCAAGCAAATTAGAAACTGCTTCTATGTTTGGCGGCCAGCTCAGTGGGAACACAATAGCATTTTTCATCTCCCTGTGCTGATGGGGCTTGGACTTTACGTCATATCTTTTTCCCAGACCTTTGACAGAAAATGCTCTCTCTCTCTCTGTTCTAAGTATTTTGAACATGACTGATAATGGTCTAATGATTAACTCTTGGAGCAATGGGGAACCAAGTGTATGCCATTATCCCAGTATAGTGAATTCTGCCACCTCCTGAAAGAAGGAAACCTCTAGAAGTTTGCAGAATGACACATTTTGCAACCAGATAATGCAATTGGCTTTTCATGTTTCAGTCAATATTAAGGCTTATAGGCTCTTCGTCACTGTTCACATGCTCCTTGGCAATGAGACAATTTTAAAATCCTCTGTGGATAGAGGAGTCACACTGTAATCATGTCGGAACCTTCCGTCGTTTAAACACAAGTCTGCACAGGAAATGTCTGCAAGACTGAACAAATTACATATACAATTTTAAAGAGCAACCCCTAGCAACCTTCCCCCCCCCGCCCCCGCTTCAAAGTAAATAATGACATAAAAGAATAAAACTACCTGTACAAGTGGTGTCCAAAATATGGTGAGATTAGGCCTAAATTTAGACTTCACTTTGAGGCCCTGCACTGCTTGCAACGTCCCGTCTACACAAGAAAGATGGGTCGAGCTTTGTGGTTTTTTTGTTTCTTTTGCGTCCCTGCCTGCGACGGGGCCATCTGACGCCGTTACTGCCGCGCTCGCAGGGACGAGCGGCGTCGCAGCGGTTTGTCTCTCGCTACGCCGGCGTTTTCAGCCGAGGTTGTGTATCTGCAGAAGGGGCTCGCGCCTGCCGAGCTGCCTAACCAGCGTGGATGTCCTGGGCGACTCGAGGGTCTGGAGTGTTACGCGGCTCTCCCTCTCCCTCCGATAAGCCCGTGCTAGCTGTGTTCGTCCTGGTATCTCCTGGGCAGCTTTCCCATTCTGCTTCAGCTGCTGTTCTCAGCGCAGCCTGTTATGGGTAGGTCTCAAAACTCTTCCTTCTGCTCTCAGGTTGACATCTCTGCGTCGCTGGGGAAGGGCAGCTGAGGCTTTGGGGTTCAGGAGGTCTGAGTGGGCTTTTCTCTAGGTTTCCTCCCGAGATGCTATTTTTTCCACACTGAAGTAAACTATAAAGAGGAGCAATATCACCTGCCTGCCTCGCTGGTTTGTACGATGGTGTCTGTAGCAGTTTTTGGGACACTTGCTGGAGAATGCCCTTAGGAAATAACGTGCTACCGGTGGTGGTAGTGTCATGCTATAACGAGGTCTGAATCCCCATCGTTTAAACACAAGCCTTAAGGTTTTCTGTACCTCAGCTTGGAATCAGTTATATCATCACCACTGGAATCCAGGGCGCTCTGTACATCAGTGACGTACCAGTTACGTGTGCCTTTTGTAGGCTAAAGGACAAGGAAAGAAAAGCAATGGATGAAGGCCTCTCTTATGGATCAGAGCTGATATTGATCAGGTACTGCCTTCCTCCCTTCAGTTTGATAAGCTTTTCCAGTTTCTTCAGCCTGGTTGCTCTTTATGCTGCCGTATCTATCGTTACACGGTGGTTGGGTTTTTTTGTTTTTTAGGTTTTTTTTAATTGCTTATAATAGTTTATTGCGACTTAAGGAACTTTATTTGCTTAACCTTGGATCTCTGGAAGAGAAGCTGGTTACTTTGAACCTTTCAGCCTTCTGCTCTTAAAAGTGTTGAAAGAAGCAACTCTAAATTAGGGCTTTTATTGCAATTTTAAACACACAAATAGATGCCTTCATTCTTACAATCAACATCAAAAGGCCAGAGAGTCTGGACTGTATCAACCATATATTGGTCATTCACCATTCATCAACTTACACATGCCTATCTCTCTGTCAGGATCTCTGCTCCTAATGTGTTCACTCAGACCCACTGCTGGAGAAATACAAAGTCAGGAGGAATCCCAATAGGTCCCAGTTGCTACGTGCCGTGAGTAAGGACAGTTTGGTTTCCTGACATACTTTGGTAGAAACATCATGTTTTGTGACACGGATGAGTGTCTATGCTTATTTATATGCAACGCCGTTATGCTTCAGCCACAGAGTTTGGATTTTCTGTTTGTACTTCTCATGAAGATTGCTTAAAATAACAGATCTTAACTGTTGCAGACTGATTAGGTAATTTTATAACTGATAAAAACAATAAACTAATAAACATCAAAGCACATAGGTCCAAAGTCCAAAAATGTAAAGAAAGAACAAATATCTAAATGTTTGGTAGTTAATTTCCAGCCGCTGCATATTTGTGTGTTATGACCCTTCCCTTTTTGGGTTGTACAGTCTGTGCGTCATCACTGCTTAACTCCACTCTCTGTGTTGTGCAATTTGTTTGGGCTTGCATCTTACAAGTCAATATATTGGTTTTCGTTAGTGCTCTGGTTCCATAAAGTGAATTATCTCTTTGGATGGGAAATACAGCAAAAGAACAGACATGTTGCTTTAGAAGGGCAATGTTCTTGTTTGTGTGCACAGGTATTACTTAACAGAGGTTGCGTATACAAGACTGCGTGCCTTTTTTGTGTTAGCTAAAAAAAGATTTGATTGCATGTGTGATACAAAGGATAAAATTTTAGAAGCAGGTTTCTACCTAAAACAATGGAATTAAAACATACTTCCTTATTCTTCCCATTCTGATGTTTCCTCTCAACCCTGTTGTTATTCTTTCGTGCACTAAAGATAAGCTCACTCACTATATAAATCTAGTGATAGGCAAACTCTGTCCTGAAAAGCTTGTATTAATGTATAAGAATGGTAATATTCTTGCCAGATAAACTAATTATGCAGAACAAGAAAAGTTTTATTAGTTCACACATGACCTGCAGTCGTGCAGGAAGTATGTAAGATATACAGAAATTAGCCCAGATCTCCCAAATTCCAATCAGAATGTTAGTCAAGCAGCACCTTTCCTCTGTTCATTTCCTCTCTCTTCCTCTTCCTCATCTCGGGTACACTTTATGGTGATAGGCCTAACGCCAGTGTACGACATAAAGATACTATATGAAGTATCTGGTAGGGAAATGTAAACTCATTCTTGTTTTTGGTGGTTGTTGGTTTGGTTTTTGTTTGGTTTTGTGGTTTGTTTTTTTTTTTTCTGCCAGCAGTCTGTATTGTGGCACAGAGGGCAGAAGGTGCTGGGTGCTGTGGCTCAGGAGTGCAGATGAGTGGATTTACTGGCTCACCTGTGAGAAAAGAGGCTCGTCCCTCCCTTTCCCTGCTGGTGTACGTAGGACAGCGTGCTACACTCATCCGGTGCACTGGTGTGGCAGAAAACGGGGTTTTTTGGTGGGTTACTCAACCAAACTGTTAAGGTAAGGGGGTCTACAAGTGCCAAGACCAGTTCAAGAAAAGCCTAGGGAATTTCCCGTATGTGAACCTTTCCACTTCTCTGATTCACTGCCTAAATTTGTCTCTGGAAGCAACCAGGAACTCTTCGAGAGAGATTATTCCATGATGATAAATGTGGCCCAACTGTTCTGTAATTTTGCTTTTATTCACTAGATACAGATCAGTGTTTTTCTTTTCTCCTAAAGTCTCCTTTATGTTGTGGGATTGTCTAATGACAAGCTCTTCAAAGGAGAGAAACAATATTCTTACGCACATGGAAGCCTTCCATTGTTTCCCCTGCTGCTCCTTTGGCTTGGCGCTGTATTCAAGGAGTAATTGTGGGAAGTCAGTGCTCCTCTTCCTAAACATAAACTAGGTTGAACTGCACTTTTCCTGTCTGCTATTGTTAGCGCGAGTGTTAGAAAATTGCTGTGTACCAAGTCAGTCATGGAAAAGAAAAAGCAGGACAATTAGCATTTTTTCACAGCAGAATGTAATGCCTCACTTTTCACCTGCTGTACATAAGATCATAGGATCCTATGCACCAGGAACTCTGTCAAATAATCTTAATGAGAGGGATGATTTCATTCCCTTTAATGAAATTATATGGGGAAATAAACAGATTTAGATTCTGTTTTTTTCTCAGCAATGGCATTCTCTTTCACACCAGTGTTAGCCCATGAAGGGACCAGTTGTATGTTCGTTCAGCATGCATGGTAAGAACTTTTTCAAACTTTTATAGTCTTTTTAACTAAGGGCATTATTAAATAATTTGTCCTTAACCTTCTCTATGTTGCCCAAAAGAAGTCAGTGAAATAGAGTCAAATTTAGAACCATGTAAGTAACTTGTTCCTATATTTTTTAGAAATTTCTTCTTGCTTCAGATAAGAGATTCTTAGGTGAAAATCAGAGGAAAAGGAAAAAAAAAAAAACAACCCAAAACTTAGTATTTCTGGATATATTTATTTTCAGCAAATAATTAATATAAAATATGTGTCAGAGAAATGCATTACACGATTGCATATTATTATGGAGAATCTTACTACAAATTTGTTCTTTCCAAGCCTGGATAGTTGGAATTAAGCTCTTCCTGCTGCTAAAATTTTCTCCACTGATATATCCTGAGGATTTTGTTATTTACAGTTGTCTTTCCAATGCAAGCAATTTTCAGTGAGGTCAGAAAAAGTGTTGTTTTAAGACAAGTGTGAAATATCATATGGAAATTTGTAGTATAGAGGGGAAAAAAAAATTCAGTGCTTGAAATTAGGTTCAAGCTTTTGATTTTGTTGTTTCAAAGATACTTCAAGACCAATACTAATTTTCTGAGCAACACACCTAGTTGCCAACTGTTTTGAAGACTGTCAGCTTTTAAAACATTTCTCTTGTGACATATTAATATATTTCCAAGTATCAGACAGGGCTGATTTGGGCCCAAGACATTAATTAATGTAATACAATATTTTTATTCTTTTTCTTACTGCTTCTTATAAGGGAGGAGATTTATAAGGCATCCTTATAAGGTGGATGCACATATCGTTTCATAACATGATTCAGAGGAGCATTTCACCCCTTTGATTAGGGTACGAAAATTTTCTTTTTTTAATTCATGAAAACAGTGAATGATGATAAGCACGCTGGAAGGATTTTTAGGTTAATGAGGCATGAGCAAGTGTAAGGTTTCTATGAAGAGATGACTAAAGTGATTGTATTTACTGTGGCTGAGCAAGCATTTAAGAATATCTAGTACTGCTATTCAAAAATACTATTTTAATAACATTTTTGTGAAGATAACTGTGGGCCCATGTGAATGTCACAGTCAAAAGTAAGGAGTCCTTTTCTGTATACAAATGCCTGGTTTTAAAGCTGAGTTCGAAACTGCAAGCATTCTGCAAAAGCAATGGCAAAACAAGCATTCATTTGGCAGAAAGAGTGAAAAATTGTAGGTCTTGAAATGTGAAATCAGAGCTGACAATTTGTGCTACAAGAAACTTTACTTTTCAACAACCTACACGGTCAGTTGAAAAGACTTAGATGGGTTTTGGGGTAGATGCCCATCTTAAAAAAGTATGTTTTCATGTCCTTCTGTTCCAGAAGAGTCACTATTCTGGGCTGAAAAATGGTTTAAAAAGTTGAAACCTGTTAAAATTTTCTGTCAAAACAGTTGACAGGTTTCAGTCTAGAGAAATCAAGTCCTAGTTCAAACTGGAGCATTTAAATTCAGTAAAAGTTGTTGGAGCAGAGCCTAAGACACTCTGCCATCGTGTATGAGGTCAGCAATGTTTTATAATTGTGCTTGAGAGTCTGTTTTACAAGGAACTATTTGAAGCGTTCTCACAGCAAAGCAATACTATCTTCCTTATCGCTTGTGGTCTGGGGTGCCGTTTGGTCTTTGTATCTTAGCGCCTAAAATGAATATTCAGCAGTCCTGTAGGGATAAGCAGTAAAACCCTGGCCCAGCTGAAGACAGTGGTTTCATGTTGATGTCATATATACAGTCTAGAAGTATTTTTTCATTTTATTATTTTTTTTTTAGCCATAAAGAGTTGTTACAGTCCTTCCCAGGTGGTTAAACTGTGTGTACGCTGAGCTGGAAGAGCATTTGTCAGCGCAGGACGAAGGGTTCCGAAGATGTTTGTCCCATCAAAACTTCCTGGCCAAAGCGTAAGAAGCCGGCCGGGCAGCGAGAGGGTTGAAGCGTGCCACCAGAAGCTGTTGGAGGCAAATGTGGTGCTTCCTGCGGTGCTAAAGTAACGCCAGTTTTACAGCGATGGGACACGCGGGACTGCTTGTGAAATCTTCCTGACATTGGAAGATTTCAACATTATGTAGGTCAGATTTGCATGAGAGCATGGGTTATGTATGGGGCCTGTTGTTTTAAAGCGGGGTGTAATGACTTACCCATTGCCCGGCTGAGGGCTCTTTTTTAATGTTAAACACCCATGGAACTACGGTGGAGGCAGCCTCAGTTGGCCACATTTCTGAGAAAAGTGCATCACAATAGCGCATTAGTCATCCTTGCTTGATAAAACAAGAGGGATGAATGAAAAAGCACAGCACAATGTAGAGCTCTCAAGAGCAGCTTATATTGAAAGAGCTGCCCCCCTCCTTTTTTTTTTTTTTTTTTCATGAAGTGTGTTTGAAGACACTGCTTCTACTTGAAAAACTCTGTTTTGGGTTTGAGAAACTATAGACTCCTTGGGATTGCAGGACCTGTAGCCATGGTTGATTCAGCCCTTTATCCTTTGGAAGAGAAACAAAATTCTGGCTTCTGCCGTGGCATGAGGCATCTGATGTGTCCTTGAAAACGACAAAGTAGAAAAGGTCTGTCTGCTCTGTGTAAACACTAGAGAGCACATAGCATTTTCTGGGTGAGCTGGGTTTATTGTCCTGAGTCACTACAGTCTTCTTTCTCCACAGCTGTGCAGTTAGCTTCTGCCTTCCAGCATGTTACACAGCGCAGTTGCATTGCGTGTGAACAGTGTTTGGAGCACATGAAAGACTCTAAGTAAGTAATAGTGACCAACTGCACTATATTGAATAAATGCTGTTAGTCTTTCGCTATTTTGGTGTGCAATAAAGGGCAGTTTTACAGGATTTGTTAAATGGTGCAATGCCAGATGTTAGGATCTGTTGGGCTGTATGTAGATCGGGGTGGGGGGGAAGCAGATTTGGTGACTTATGGAAAGACTTTTGCTTATAAAAGAAAAACATCGAGATGGTTTTATACTCTCATAGTCGTTGGCAGAAAAAAATAGAAGGAAGTCTAGATGCGAAAGAATGATTTGAGCACTGGGTGGATTAGCTGGGCCATCAGGATGAGAATGATTTCTGTTTCTTCTTGTAAAATAATGTATCAGTCAGATGTTAGCCAGCATTGCAGGAAAGTGGCAAAACCACAGCAGTAGAGAGACCCCAATGTACCTACCAGGTGATGCTCATAATGCTGAAGGCACCAAGCTCACACCTGTAAGTTCAAAGACTTAACACTTGGCCCTTCATTCCCACATTTGTTCATCCAGCTTCTCTGGTTCTGTGGGCAAAATTTCGTGATGGGAATCACTTAAAACTGGCTCGCGAGTTCACTGGGATACGGGGAGTTCTTTAAGAATATGAAGCATTTTTACATGTAATATGATTTATAAGTTTGCTTTTTTCTGTATGACTAATTTCATTATAATTTCAAGCTGTGATGCTGTGATGTTACACAACAGAGAGAATCACCCTCTGCTGTTATAGTCCCTTTTATTCTCTGCCTCTTATTTGGTTTGCCATTGAAACTTTGGGACAAATGCCTCAAGAAATGGTGCAACAGTCTCTCAGAGGCTTTGGAGGCCTGGACAAAGGAATGGAGAGAACATGCAGCGTGCAACTTTTGCACTAGGGAATCATGAAGAAGACATTCAGTTATTGTTTTTTGTTTTCTGAGTAAAATTACAGTTGTAATTAAATTAAAATGCAGAACTCAGGCTTACGAGAGGTGTTCAATGTCCTCTGCTCCTTCTGACGACAGTAGGCTTTCAGAGTGACAGTTCAGAATTTTTTTTTTTCCCCTCCCATGGCTAATTACCACAGTGACATTTGTTCCAATCCTGAGATGGCATTTAGATTGAACATTTGCAATCCAAGTCTCTAACTCTGCTTAAAAGACTAACTCCAAGGCAGATAATAAGGCTATGAGGATAAGCTGCTGCTTCAGATGAGTGGAAATATTGTTTTAAAGAGCTATATGTGTGTGTCATAGGAATTTAGGACTAGATTTGAGGCTTTTTTTAGCTTGCTTTTAAAAATGCTGGGTTATTATTTGGCATAGCCTGTGTTTGTTTTACACTAAAATATAATTAACTATAAATGAGTCTTGACACATTGTGCTTTTTAAAAGGTCACTACGCTTTAAAGAAAACCTTTATTCAATGAGATACAAGTGATGTGCCCTAAAATATAAATTTCCAAATACGGATTAGACCTTGCAATATAAAATAATTTGGTTCATGCCCAAGCAAATAATAAGCTCACTTGTCTGATATTAGGCATTAAATTAGACTTAACGAAAGGTGTCTTTAAAAAATAGAAAGAAAGGAGGAGTCCTTGCATATAACTTCAGAAGGGCAAGGTTTCGTACTTTGTGTATGCTCCATCTACATTTGACTTTGGATGGAATGACAGTGCAAGAGTGGATTTTGAGAATGTCAAGGGGAAAATGTCAAAATTCCATTCACTTAATTTTGAGAAGATGTGAATCTTAGCTGCTCGTCTTCGTATGTCAGAGTTCAAATGCAGTTGCCTCTGGAATGAAGCTGACAACAGAGTGATTAGGCAGTATCAGGACCAATTATTTAAGCATTTCACCTTAAAAGTCCACGAGGACCAAGACAGCCCCACCGAGGGTGTGGGCCGAGGCACCCACGTAGAAGAAATGTCCTCAATGCAATTTCTATTTCAGAGGAATTGAAGCCAATATTAAGCCTACTGGTAACCGAACAGGTTCCATAGGTGTGTATATCACATACTGCCTCCAGTGTCGCTGGGCAAATCTTATTGCTGCTTTTTATAGCTCTATCACAGAAAGTGAAAAAGAAGTAAGTGTGGCGGGGAAGGTTTGTCTTCACTGTTCTCCCAGCTCTTTCGTATGATCTTACCTTTCAATCCTGATGTTCAGGGAGCTACAGAGTGACACTATTGCTCAAAACTGGTTTTGTTCATGGATTCTTCCCTTATTTAGAAACATAGCTTTTAGATGAAGGAGAAAACATTTATTTCTCCTACTAAAAATTAGTAGGCTAGAGTTAATTGAGGATGCCAGCAAAACTACAGTAATCTGCTTAGTGGACTGCATCTGAGTTTCCATGCCTTCTGCAGAACTGAGAAAGCAAGGAAAAAAAAAAGTAGGTGTCATGCTATAGTGATCTGAATGTAGGAGATTAATTTCAGAGAATGACTGGCATTTTTGGGAAGGGAAGATTTTTTTTTCTTTAATCTGAATTAGAATATGAGTGCACTTACAAAATGAGGTTAAATCCAATGAAACAAAATGTGGGGCAAAATCTGCTAGTCAGCAATGAAAATAAAAATAATTTGTGAGACAAACGCTTTCCATTAAAAAACCTCAGCGTGGTAGATGGATCTTGTCCTGTTCGAAAATATAAGGTCTTGTATGTCTCTGCAAAATGCACAAAAATGGGCTTCTAGAATTTCAGTACTTTGACAAAGCCTTAAAAAGAGCTGAAAACGAGGGAGTCCTCGCTCTAAACGTCAGCGACTTGGCAGGGCTTTGGACAGTTGGCATTAACATCAATGCTAGTGTTCAGCTGACATCCTTGTTCAATGTATCTTTCTTACTGCAACTGGCAAGGGACAAGAGCTATTGTGACTGAAACTGTGAAAGCAATATTTAATTAAGTAAATTGATGTGCTCATTGGGAAACTGCAAATCATTTCTATGTGGCCTTTTTTTCTTTATTAAAGAATCTTGAAAGGATGTTCTTTGCATTCAACAAAGTTATGTCTTTACCGTAAGTACTTAGTGGTTTGTGTGTTTCAGCGCTCTGTTTGCTTGGTGGGCATCAGTGGTGGAGTTTTTCCTTTAAATCTATACATTCTCCACCTACACCTTCAGGGAAAAATACATTAGATGGTGTTTGACTTGTGCTGAAGGTACAAATCATCCTTCTAACTGAAGTCTGAAATGTTGTTCAGTTCTGCTTAAGGACCCGAATGAGGAAAAAAATTTCTGTGGGTTGCTTCCCCCGTCCCACCCCGCTTCCAAAAATGTTTTTACAAAAACAGTGCTCATGGAAGTGAAAAGCAGAAAAATGCTAACATTTCGGGGAGGAAAAAAATTAGCAGCTTGTGCGGGGAGATGTAATCATTATCCTCTGCTTGGACCTCTCGAAGAAGAGAGAGACACCAAAATGTGAACACTAAAGGGTTAACCACAGCATGGAGAGCAATTTGCCTATTGTTTCTCTATTAATATCATTCACCAACTTACCACTCATCACCTTTTCCAAGTAGTCTCCCTATAGCAACAAATGGCGCCATAGACAAACCAGACGCAATCTTGTCTCTGTTTTCTTTTCATAAGCATTTGCAAATTTGTTAAAAAGAAAAGTAAGGGAAAGTGGGAGAAAAATGTTTGTTTTGTAGAAGCTGCACCAAGGAACATTGAGAACAGGGAACTTTATTTCTTTTCTGTAACACCCTCTGCTATCTGATGGGCGTCCACGTTTCTCCAGTATGCTTTGATTTCCTTAAAGGAGTTATTCTGTGCCATTGAAATGAACCTAGATTCCCTTTGCAGCAATCTTGATGATCCTTGCTTGTATTCTGAATATTTAAAGCATGCTGTCAGAGCCCTAGGTCCAAAGTTTGACTCTGTTCTTCCCCACCTTTAGTTTGCAGCCAATTTTCATCTCTCTGTTTAGTTCCATAACACAGTATTAGTTTTCCTCAGTGACATATCAGCACATAATTGCTACATGCATGTTTTTCTGTCTGCAGCATGATAGCGCGAATTCATGGACTGTTATTTTCCAGCAATGTTGCTCAAAGTCCTCAAATTTTAATCTTTCCTTTAACTAGGTAGAGCCATCATTTTTCCTTAAAAAGAAATCTATTACTTTTGTCCTTTTTTTGGTCTATGAGCTCCTTTTCAGTTGTAGCTGACTTTAAAAGATGGAAAGCATTTGTCTGTCTTTACATGGAGAACAACCATATTCTTTGTTTGAATGTAAGTTATTTCAGATTAAAAAAAAAAGCAAACAACCCCCCCCAGCCAAACAAAAGACAGAGCCCAAACCCCAAACTTGTCAAAAGAAGTCTCTGCAAGAGTAGTTTGTATCTTTCTTCTTGTAGCTGAACCTGAGATGAACATAAAATGCCAACTGTTCTCATTATAATAGCAGATTTCTAGATTTTTACAAGCATCAACAATTGTTATATTTATAAGAGTTATTTATTTTCCTTTGATGCACCTTTCTTCTATCTTATGACATTTTCGATGAGCTGCACAGACTAGGCTCTCGTATTATGGGTGAGTGCTTGTCAGCAGTCCAGGTAGAACTTCTGGAGAGTGGACACATGAAGTCATCTTCCTCCATTCAACCACTAAACTGCAGCAAAGGCTAGCCAAAATGGACTTAAACCAGTTGTTCTTCTTCTGCAGCAATTATTGTAGCTGTTACAAGGAAGTTAGACGATTATAAAAGGGAGGAAGATCAATTCAGTAATTGTGAATCCTTGCTGCCGCTCATTTCTCAGTATGGAGCCTTGAATGAATGGAATTAATTTTATTACCTCAGAAAATACAATTGAGGCAATATTTTACATTTGCCACCAAGAAGCAGAAAAACTCATTAGTAAAAAGAAAATCAACATTAGTTCTTGCCTATCGATTGCACCACAATTACATTCAAGTTTTTCCCATCTCATTGATGATTTGCATATATGTACATACATATAGGCTGGTTGGCCTATTTAAATAGTGGTGATAAGACCTGAAAAGTTCATTGCGTTATATGTAAGATTTTTTGAGAATTTCTGTCCCCTCTTTGACCAGTGGGGAGCTTTGCCATTGATGTTAGTAGACCAAGACTTTGCCCCGTGCTTTTAGCCCCTAATACTGGAAATCTGCCCAAAAGCCAGTCTGATTTTTCTGGCTGAAGTTGCGTTTGCGGTTATCTGTGGCTCTTGGTGTTGAACAGGAGAAAAAACTTAGGCTGGGATAGGTTTTCCTGACTTTTGAAGAGCATCTTGTCTCCTTATCTCTTGCAGACTGTGCTGTAAACACGTCTTTAACTACTTCCAGAGCTCGTTTCCACAAGCACAACATTTGGCTGTGCCATCTGATTACCCCCAAAACAGAGGAAAACAGTCTTACGCGGCCGCTTTGTTGCCTGCCTTATACTCTATTATCGTTCAGCCGGTGTTTACAGGATGCCACGGTTAACGCTGCCCAGATGCTCTATCTGTGGGAAACCCAGAAACCAGGCAGCGCCGACCGCCAGCGTTTTCCAAATTTGACCGTCTTATCCGAGGTCTCGTCTGTTTGCGCGAGCTAGGGTCACCCCGTGGCCCGGGCGTGCTGTCAGTTAGCCCGGGCAGCAGATAGCGCGGCTGAAGATGTTGAAGTTCGCGTTGTTTAGGCCACTTACGGCTTTTCAGCAAAGGTTTGAGAACAAAGTGATGTGGTTTCCCTGGCGGCTTGTGGACATAAGAGCATTTTTTTAAGTAAGACTGCGGTAGGAATACTGCCTCTAAAGTGCAGGGACATTTTCTGCGGTTGCTAGCAGAGCACAGGGATATTGCAAGAGTTGCACGGTTTCCAGAAGATAGACTATAAATGGTATTTAGCCTGTATCTTTCTTTGGTCGTTATTTTCATGTTTGGGTGTACGTTTTTTCCGTTGTACTATTTCACACACGTGCTGATTACTAAAATCAGTCATATCAACTTTCCAAGGATCAGCTTTCTTAGGATAGCTTCCTCTTAAGGAGCACGCAAAATAAGATTTTCTTGTGACAGATTTTAGAACGCGTATGTCACATTCACACACCCGCTAATCCTAAGAATTGGAGAAGTAAAACCATTTTCAGCCATGCTTAGGGGATACTGGAAGTAGAACAGACAATCAAACCAGTGTCATTATAGATTCATGACAATGATATTTTACCAAAAAGAGTTAATATTTTTAATGAAATAAACACTTTTTGGAAACTGTCACATTCCACCAGCTACACACCTGGAATATTAAAAAAAAAAATCTCAATAATTTGTAGCACCTTTATTAATTTCCTACAAACTGTTTGAAAGGCACAGAAATCTCTGGCCTACACAACTTATAAAAATTATATATCTGTTTTTATGTTGGTGTGTCGTCATCGCTCCCCGCCCCCCCCCCCCCCCCCCCCCCCCCCCATTTAAATTTTACCAACCCTTTTTTGAAACTTTTTTTAAAAGACGGGTTCTTTGGAGTTGTGTATTTCTTTTTGAGAAAGTTTTTTTGTTTCCTCTGTATTTTGACCTTCTTAGACAAGAAACTTTTGTGTACAACACACAAACGACCCTATTACCTGAGGTCCTGCTATGCTTTTAAGTGTGTGAACAGACGTTTCTTCCTTTAAGGGCTGGAGATGTAGGGTTCTTTTTAACTGCTTCATATCCACATTCCAAAACCTATTTAAAAACCTGAGTCTAAAGTCCAGCTGACAATGAACTCTATTTTCAGCTAAAACCCCCTCCTCCCCCGCTTTGCCACACACTGTTTCTGCTGCTGGTCCACTTGTGATAAAGACCAAAACTGTTGTTTGGCTGACATGCAGAAGGAGTTGTTTATCAAAAGAAGGCTATTCTAGGAGGATATGCTCTTTAAACAGAACAATGGGGATTTTGAAGATAGCCAAATCAGTACTACATAGGTGTTAGATCTGTTTTAAATTGTTTCTGTGTTGGAAAGTAGGAGGGGGCCCCGGTATTTGGCTTTGAATCCCTGGCTTGCAAGTGTGAAATGGCTAAATCCAAATTAGCTGCCAACTGTGCTTTGTTCGGCAGCTCATGCGTGTCTATGGGGCGGGAGCGCAGCACCTGGGGAGCGCAGCACTGGGGGGCTCAGAAAATCCATTTTCTTCTTATGATCCAGCCCTACCTTGCGCTTCACCCAGGGTTGGTTTTTTTTTTTTTTTTCCTGTCTCATCCTTGGTGCTGCCTGGCTCAAGTGGCGCTTCCTAAAAGCAGATCTACAAACAAGAGTCATCTTTTACCTGGCTAGATCAGGTTATACACATTCACCCGCTTTACTGATATAAATTAGCTGGTTTCTAGATGTGTAGAGAAGTATCAATATCTGTTTGAGAAGTGAAAGGAAAAACTGAGGAACCTCATGGGAAACTTAGTTCTGTACGGAAGATCAACAGATGTATGTGATGCTTTTTTTGTTTGCTCACCCCTTCTACAGAGGGAGGATCTCACCAAGAATAAAGGTGACCTTCAAAGGCAAAGGAGAGGAAAATTACATTTTCTGTCAAGCTCTTAGATGGCTGTTTCTCTTCTTTCTGAGTTATGACAATCCCTAATTTTCTCGAATGAAAGCTCTTCCAGTATTTTCTTCACTGGGTCTGACTGAAAATTCCGCTTTCTCACTTACTTGCAGTGGTCTTTTGTGGTACAGTGATCTCATTTAAAAATCTTTTTCCAAAACTAAGAAAGTCAAGATTCCCTATAAATAAAAGTAGTATCAACTTTTTTTCTTTTTTCTCTCCCCACCCCCCCGGCTGACAGCCAGCACTTCTGCCTGCGTTCATATAATGCCTCTATACATGAAAGCAAAGCAGCATAAAACTTTCTTCTTCTCCAGTGCTGATCATATGCAAGTGATTTATTTAAGGCCACACAGTGAATTGCTTGCAAGAGTGCGGCAATTCTCTCTGCCAGCCATCTGGTTAAAGCTCAGCCTTTGCAGGTTGTTCAGAAGAACATCTGGAGGTGCCCACTTTTCCTGAAGTGTCTGTTTTGATTGATTAGGGAAGGGGAGGTCTTCTGTATTCAGCTGGTAGACATCTCCTGGTCTGAAAATTCAGGAATAATCGCTATTTTCAGCTGTAAATTTCCTACCTTCTCTATGTCCTTCAATATAAAAGCAACCTTAAATTCTTTTAAGCGTGGAAAGGGCACCTCAGTGACGCCTGCCTAGCATCACTGACACAGTTTGGCATCCTCACCTGAAGCCTGGCTTTATTTTCTTAAAGATTCCCACCAGGTAAACCCCATGGAAAAATTAACCCTTGACAGCTCTTGCTATTTTGACCGTCACCTTTTACAGCCGAGTGTGGTGATGTGGAGACTAGGAGGGGCAGCTCTCGTTTGTGCTAGAGCCAGCCTTGCTCTCCATGGTTTTTTGGGTGTTTTTTTGTAAATTTTGCCAGGGGCAGTGCTGGCAAGAGGGACAAATAACGAACCCTTTTCTGTGCCCGCTTGGAGTAGTTGTGTTGCAAGGGGACGCAAGCGTATCTCGGCCAGCAGCCACAGCCCCGTAGTTTCCTCTGCTGGGCGCTCCTGGTGGAACCGCGTGCTGTGCTCTGCTGTTGAAAGTTTGCAGACTGCTTCATGAGTATGTTGCCTGGGTTTCAGCCAAAATAGAGCTTATTAAACCAAAATGAACCTATTTAACTGAAATAGATTCCTAAAGAGGGATGGGGCTTTAATTAGTGTGTCCCGGTACAGATTTTAGGGGCTTCTTGTTTGTCCTTATGTTTGAAAATGCTGCCCTTGACTTTTTTTTTTAATCTTATCTAAGTTGGGAAACCATACTTCCATTTGGCTGTGTATTTTTGGCTTTGTTCTAATAACGCTTGACCTACCCGTGTAGGTTTAACTGCCTGGGAATAAGGGTTGTGCCTAGATATCACAACAGCTCATACACAGGGACAGAGGTGACGGAAACCAGTTTTTATGACAACGTAAAGGGTAGAAACCCCCCTGAAGAGGAAATACATTCCCATACATCGAATACCAAACAATTTAGTGGCGGAAGCAATTAGACCTCGCCGTGCTGCCGGAGCCCAGCGAGCACCTCTCTGTTTGGCAGGTTACCCGCGCGCCGACGTTGGCCGGCGTGCGAGCTCAGCGCGTTGACTGCCGCTTGAACTCTGGACTCGCATCGCTGATTGGTTGTTTGCTTTAACCACGGCGCTGGATAGAGCCTTTGGGGACTATCACAATGTAAATAAATACATGTGTGTTTGTTTCTAGCCTGTTTAAAAAAAAAAAAAAAATGTATGTGTCAAAGAAGGGGGAAAAGCTGTTAAGAATTCATTTGCATGCCTTTGAGATGCAGGAGGTGCAGGAAGCAGGGGGTTTAGGGGAGGGCTAGCAAAATCATTCCGTAGGGGGATAACAATAGGGAAACACGGAGAGTGGTTAGATGCTGTTAGATTAGATTAGTGCAGATTGATTTGGTAAGTGGTGTTTATTTTGCTATTAATCGTATAGAGGTACTTAAAGCTTGCAGAAAAAGTCTTATTCCACAAAACAGGATGAGGAATAGTTAGTTTGGTGCCTTGGTTTTGGGGGTTTTTGTATTATCCATAGGAGGAGTTTACAATTTTAAAAATATTTTTGAGGGTAAAAAGGCAACACTAGGACTAAAATGAAAGGTGGCAGTAAAATAGTTCAGGCATACTAAATTGCTCTGCTGCCATGATTGTCCCTAGGCTGGAATTTTGTTCATCTTTTGCATTAGTGATATTTTTCTTTGTGCTTTTGCCCTTGTTGGTTTAATTTTAAATGTGGCGAAATATGCTGACTCGTACCAAGTTTTACGTTTCAGCAAAGGAGAGGCTGCAAATAGACTGAACAAATGAATTCACAGTTGGCTAGAGCTAATTTTGTGTAGTTACTAGCTTACGTCATGGATTTCTCTGCCAGTTAGCTGTTTGAAAGTAAAATAGGAGGCACGGCATGGCCTGAAACCGACGGAAAGGTTGGAGTTTCAGAGGGACAGCCTCTTCACGCCATTGCCAAATCACCTCTCGTTTACTTCACATTTGTAGACATATAATAGGCCATGAGTCTGATGGCTGTGAACAGTCCTCCTCAATACTTTGTGATCTCCCTTCCAAGATTTTACTCGCTGTAAACTTTCTCGCTTTTTGCGAGGGAGAAACCTGGCGTAAGACGTGGCCATGGAGCATCACAGAGTCCGACAAAACAGCCTGTGATGGAGCCTCCCCACCTGCTGCTGCTATCCGTGCCCCCAGAAGAGCCCGGCTCAAACCAGCCACCCTGCAAGAAGGTGGTGACGCTCATGCCCAGTGGGAAACCTTTTCGAGCGGTATGCTCCTGGGATAGGCAAGCCCTGTTCCACAGCCTCAACCTTCTCCCCCTGCTCCCACCACTTTTCTAGTCGTCTTTTCTCCTGGTTTAGCTACTTCCTTCTCTGGGGACTACACAGATGCATACTTCCACCTTGTTCACAGGCTCTCTTAATCCAGCTGTGAGGGAGGGCTTCTTCCATAGCTTTGCTCCCTCATAAGGCGACTAAAGCCACCATCAGCCTCATTCCTTTAGAACCAGCCAGCATTCCTTTAGAAGGAGGGAGATGGCTTGTCATGAGAGCTTCTCCTGACCTCCAGCCCTTGTCAGGTACCTCTCTTTAACCTGCACCTTTAGTGGCTAAAACAGGTAATGGGCTCTTGCATTTCTCACTGCCGGTCTGTCTTGCTGGAAAGGGACCTGTATGATCTCTGGCAAATACGTGTGTTTGCCGCTATGTTATTTTATTAACATAGCCTTTTCTCGCGTCCCAAATGCTGGCCCACTTATCCACACTGGGTGATGTTCTGCTTTCTCTCCCTTGATTTCTAAACCAAATCTGAGCTATTTATTAAGTGCTACAAAAACTGTGTGTAGACTGGTACTTTCTGGCTTAAGTTAAACTGTAGGATGGATTTGTATTTTTCACATTTCCTTTGACCCACTTTGCTAAATTAGTTTCCAGTTTCCTTGCAAAAGGATGTCTTCTCCCCTTTCTGGTTTTGCTATTTTCTTCTGTTGACTGGAATATTTAATAAAAAAGTTGCAGCAAGCAAAAGCCATGGACAGAAGTATAGGTGGAGGAAATTTCATTGGCTGAACAATACAGGCCAGATCTGGTGACCTTCGTTTTTAAATGTATCATCAGACCTTCCTCAACTCTTAACTGAATACAATTGTGGAGGTTTTTTTTTTTTGGTTTGGGGTTTTTTTTTTGTTTGTTTTTTTTTGTTGTTGTTGTTTTGGGTTTTTTTTTGGTTTTTTTTTTGCTTTATTGAACCATTTACATTAGGCAAGCTGAAGAGAAATCCTTTTCTTCAGGTTTTACTTTCATGATGCTGGTGATGATGTCATTGTATTTGCTCTTTGATCATCCACAGGGTGCTTCACGGAGCATGAATCAGTGTGGAGTAGAAGTGTTGCCTGGTAATAAATCAGTGGACTCCCTCTCCCCGTGTTGATATTTTTGAGAGCACAAAAAGGCAGCTTTTGCATCTTCATTGTGCGTTCTAAGTTATTTTAAAGGAAGAAGAAAGGAAAACGAGATGAATGCTCTCCCTGCCCCTTTGTAGTCATCTCTTAAACGCGTGGTACCCTGCTTGGAAAGGGTGAGTAATCCTTACCTTTGCAGCTCCGCCAGCCTGGGCGTTTCAGGTGAGAAATGAAGTGTTTTGCTGACACAGGGCCCTGCTTACTCCAGTGGGTTTCTCTTTTGTGCCTTTTGAGACGCCAGAAAATCTAGCGCACAGGTCACGCGAAGGGAAATTAATTCGGTGCCATCTCGTTTCTGTTCCCACTCATCCTTATCGTGTGCCTGTGCCCTCCTCCGCAGGCTGGCAGGGGCTCCGCGGGGCGGCCCGTGACGGGAAAAGGAGGGAGAGCCGCTCCGGGCGCGAGCGGGGCTGGCTCCCCTGCCTTTGGGGAGCTGGCTGGCCCCACGCCTGCCCTTGCCACGTGTGCCTCCAGTCGGCCGTGTCGCGCTCCCCCTCCTCTTCTCTCGTGCTGGCGGTGTTTCTGGATCGTGTAAGTTAAGACGGTCCTGCAAACGTAGAGTAGCAGTTCTAGAGGCTGACTTCGTGCAGGGTTTACGCGCCGGACACCAGATCCTGCTCATCTCGGTACAGATGTACCTGCTCGGAATTTACCGCAGCTGCAGGGGAGCGCTCAGAGTCACAGGCGAGGCAGAGAGGAAAAGGGCTTGCCTGTGGTGTGCGGAAGGGCGGCGTGAGAGGGGTGCGCGAGATGGCTGGGTCGGGGTTTGACGTCTTGGGGCTAGCTGGAGCCGTATCGACGCGAACCGTACGTAGGAGGCTAGGACAAGTGCGGTGAAAGCCACAACAGAAGATCCTCTCGTCTCGGCGCGATGCACCTACACCAGGACTTGTGGTATTACAGCTGCGCAAGCGCGGTTCAAGCGCTCTAAAACAGAACCCTTCCAGATATCACAAATCATTCTCCTTTTGAAAGTTCTTAATTGTTTCAGTCTTCTCCCATCTCCCAGCCTCCAACACGTTAGCATCACGCTCTAGGCTAAGCATAATAAATCTTGCCCTCATTTTTTTAATCTTCTCTTGATGCACACACTCCCCGCAGTATGGAGACCGTGGCACTCCTCCCGTATTATTTTCCCTCTTTCAAGGTATACCTACAGTTCAGCGTGCTCCTCATTCACACCATTACTCAAACCAGACATCTTTCTCTGTTTCATGTGAATTTGACAGTGTGAAATATGTGCACCAGAAACTGTAGCCACCTGCCGCTTTCTCTATAGTTACCAGTAAGCAAATCCACTGTAAGTATTTGTATCTGCACTTTGGATGCCAAGCAGACATTGATGGCTTCTGAACCAATCATCTGTTGGTCTAACGTGAAAAATAACCTCACTGGAATAGGACTCTTGTCATTTTCTCATCTTTCTACTGTTTGAGAATTCATATAGTAGCTGTGGTAGTTTGGATATTGCAATGTTGTCGGAGCCATATGAAGACGCCCAAATTTGTCCTAGTCTTAAGTTTGGGAGTAACATGATTTCGTAGATTTAGCTGCCATAGCTATTTTTGAAAATGTTTAAAGTCTGCACATACCTGGATAAACTTCAGAGGACCTTTCCTAGCTCTTATTTTAGCAGTGTGTTTCAATGGTTATGCCAGTGACCCTTTTCATTATGACAATTCACGTTAATTCACGGCAAGCCAGAAGGTTATTATAAACCTCTTGACTGTTCCATTTTTTAGGGCTTTGAAACATAATCAAAGGTGGATTTATCTGATACCAAGAGACGAAACAGTCACCAGCCTTAGGTTTCCTCCCTTTTTTTTTCCTAGGAGGTTACTGCCGGAGTAAACTGCAGTTGGAGGTGGTTTATGTCAGTGCCGCAGCCCGAAGCCTGCTCTCGCTCAGGGGTTTATCCAGGAGGATCAGCTGATCCCGCTGCAGGATGGTGTCCTCTGGCAGTGGCACGGGACGGAGACAGCTGCTTCAGCTCTCCCAGCTAAACCTTCTTAAGGCAGTGAGTGGGAGTTGTTAATACCATTATTTGTTTAATTGTAGGGCTAATAGATTGTTTTTTGCGCTTTATTACAATAGGCTACATGAAATAGAAGCAGAGGAAAAATCGAGTGTGCTACTTGGGAGCTGTTTCCTAGTTATTATTCCTTTTTATTAACGAGAGGCTAAAGTGAAAAGTAGCCAGAAGCATACTTGGCTTTAAACTTTCCAGTTGTATAAAAAGGCAGCCCACCCTGAAACGTCTGGTGCCATGGGGGTGTACACTGCTTTTAGGAATACAGGGCAAGGGTGATTTTTTTTTTTTTTTTTTTTTTTTAAATTACTTTGGTCATCTTATTTTCCTCCAAATATAGATAGGGACTTCTTAGCTTTCTCGATTTTAGTGCTTTAGAACAGGCCACCAGGTGTGCTTTGGGAACTATTTGCTAGGGAAGTCTGTTAGAAAAAGGGGAATGCAAAAGTTATTTCTATTTTAATAAAGAGAGGATAAAGTTCTTAATGAAGATAGCTTTATGGAAGCACAACCCTTTCCTCCCTCCCTCCATCCCCCAATTCCCTGTATAAACAAAACAGAGATAAACCAAATACTTGCTTCACAAGCTACTGCAGGGATCACACTGGCATTGTGCGCTGGCTCGTGAAGCACTGCGTCCTTGTTTCGGTATGCCCCAGCCCTGAAACTCCCAGGGAAAGACACGTGTGCTGTGGGAGCTACCTCCTG
>NW_010552286.1:110281-110613 GCF_000687285.1 Phaethon lepturus | reverse complement strand
ATACAAGTAATGCTCCTCGAGGGAAAGAAGCTGAGGGTACTTGGCAGTGGAAAGTATCTTGCCCGCACTGGAGATGGTGACAGAATTGGCAGTGAGGAGGTGACTAGTCATTCTGCAAGGCCTGGTCTGGGGCCAGTTTTCAATTTCGTCTTGTTCTCTTTCTGTTTTTCTTTCTCTCTCGCTTTTGTTATTTATACCAATGAGCAAATGTTGCTTATTTTTAGCAGCCTTTCCATTTTGCTCAGGCGCTGATCCTAAGTAATGGAATGCCTGTGGCCCTCCCTAGGGCACCATCCCACCTCTGATAAGAACAGACAAATGTAAGCTTTGGT
>NW_010552286.1:106343-110250 GCF_000687285.1 Phaethon lepturus | reverse complement strand
GGGAATTACTGATTTGCTTCCAGGCAAGTTAGGTGTGTGTGATACATGTAAAAGGTGCCCATGCATACCGAATATTAGCACTCCAACATCTTAGCAAAATGGCCTCGTATGATCTGCCTTGGGCGGTTGGTGAGAAATTATTTATGTTATATGTCTCCAAAGCAAGTAGTCTTGCAACTTGCTTATTTTAAAACATATAAATCCAAGAGTAAAAAACCGAACACACCCAAATACACACACCCATTTCCACAAACAGAGCAAAAGCAACATCCTCCCTCAAGTGCAGACAGTTTCACTTCTGGGAGGAGCCAAGTAGATGGATCAATGAATAGAAGCAGCTTGTGCTGCAAGCTCCATTTTTTTCCTTTTCTCTTTTAAATCTAGGGCCACTGGGTTATTGCAGAGATGCTAACACAAGAGACAATAGAGTCCTGAGGGAAGCAGTTATGGCAGGGCTTCCACTGAGGTGTGGATGTGCAGGGAGCCCCTGCCTCACAGATTAGCAGCTGACCAGCAGTATCTTCCACTGAGTGTCCTCGCAGTTTTATGTCTACTTTCCTACTTTAGGAGACAAATGTATGACTTTAGACACTGCCCCTCTTCTAGACCCCTTTGGGCTGGAAAAGTAAGTAAGGGGTTGTGTATCCAACCTGAGACAACAAAGTTTATCCTTTTCTATCCTTACTCAAAGTTTATCCAAAGGAACTTCAGAACCAAGAAGAAGTAGCTACATACTTAAACTGCAAGGAAGGAGATGTAGCCTTTTAGGTCTTGCCCATCCATACTAGTCCTCCATCCACCCGAGGTACAAGGGACTTGCTGGGAGAAC
Source organism: Phaethon lepturus (assembly GCF_000687285.1). NCBI lineage: Eukaryota > Metazoa > Chordata > Aves > Phaethontiformes > Phaethontidae > Phaethon > Phaethon lepturus. The sequence goes on along the minus strand of NW_010552286.1, from coordinate 109,421 downwards.
ATGTGCCCGTGGTCGCTGCCGCCTACTTTGCACCGACAGAGCTTCGCTCCTAGAGGCACCTGTGGTGCTGCCGGTGGGGAGCTTTCCGGCTCGTGCCTGTGCCTGTTCCAGTTCCAGCTGGAAGGAAAGCAGGTGAGGAGGTTGTCTCATACCCTCAGTGTCACTGGGATCCCACCCAGCCTGCAGGTATAGCTGCATTACTGCTTGGTTCTCTCAGTATCATCTGGCTTATTTTAAACACTGTCCATAGGTTTTTGTCTTCCCCGTTTTCAGGCCTGACTCGTTTTGGTAGGGTTAGGGACCTACTACATGCATGCATATGCTGGCAGAGGAAACTAATTTTCTGCTAATGGAAGAAGACAATTAGCAGAAAAAGAAGAAGCCTAGAAGCTTCTAGAAGAGGCTAGAGGGATGTTACTGAGGTGTAGCCACAGCGGCTGATGGCCTGTGATACATTTGCTAACACCGTGTTCTACCCAAGCGTTCTCACTTTTGCCACTGCTAGGGAATTACCACTGATTGCAACTGAAACATTGGAGACTGGAGAAGAAACCTTTAGAAAACAAAGTTTTGCTGCCTTTGAGAGGGACCCAAACACCTTTTCCAGCACAGATCTTTGTAATCCTTCCACCTTTTCCCCTGCTCCCGTTGCTCTGGTTTTATCCTTACTGTGGTGGATCTCTGTGGTGAAGCGAATCTTCTCTGTTCCAAGTCCCTGTCTCATTACTGTCATTCAGGATCCAGCTTTTATTAACTATCCCCAACCCGGTGGAAGAGGAGAAGGTATCTATTCTGAAGCTGCTCTTTTAAATTCAGCCCTACTTGTATACTATGATCTGCATGCCTCTCTGCCCCCAAATTACTAAAATTGCAGCACAGTTGTCCAAGGCTTACTTTTTAGTAAATGACTCTTATAACTGGCATTCAGATTAACTACCATCTTAGTCTGAAATGCAGCAAGACATTTAACATGTGTGGGATACGATACCCATCTCGAATAAATACAACGCTGCGTCAGTAGATGCTTTCATATTTTTCAGGTAAGCAGGCTGGTGCTGGGGAAAAAGGTTAGCCTATTAACACCTCTGCTCAAAGCAAGCCAACTTCCTTTCTGCCTGGAATAATTATTTTTTCACATAAGCCCTGTAGTGCCTCTGCTCTGTTTGCACTTGTAAGTCCCAAACGCTGCAGTACAGATCACCCTTTATGAGCGGGATCTGAGCTCCTGTGTCTGCATTTAAAATTCACCGGGCGCGGGCTATCATGCACTGGCTTGTGAATTCTGTAGGTGTAGGGGCTACGGACCCATATTTCAGGCGTGAAGAAAGCAGGGCTTAAAGCACCCGTGTGTGCAACTCGCAGCTACGAGTACCTTTGGCAGAGCTTTATAAATTTTGCTGATTCGTAGCTGGCATCTCATCATCTGTATGGGCAGGATTACACGTAAATATCTATGTCCTGTACATAACAGGACCATTTAGAGCATCGCTACAGAGTAAAGGTGAGGTGAACTTGGGCACAAAAGTCATACCTCTGTGGAACACTTGCTGGGGAGAATGTTGCAAGGCCTTTTGTCTGCCATAGCAGAGGGCTCGCAAGTTATTTTAGGTGGCTAGCGATCCATGCTTCTGTTTATACAGGTCCAGCCAAGTATTAAAGACCTTTAACCGCAAGACAGTTCAGAAATAGGTGATGGTGGCAGAAGTGATTGTAACCAGCACGCCAAGGAATTATCAGAGATAGGAAGGCTTCTATCCTGGGTCACGAATCCTGGGGCTTTCAGGGATAAAAAGTTGCAGCTGGAGTTGTAGAGTGTGTAATGACACACAAATCTTCAGTTTAATCATCTTCTAAAGTCATGCCCAAGGTTGGCTTACAGAAGATGAAAAAAGCTAATGAACCCTGAGGAGGACTGATCTGCAGCTGTCTTCAGTAGCTTTCTTGAAGGAGGTCTTTTTTCATTGCATATAGAATTGCTGCATGTTCCTGTTTCGAGCAGCTGTGCCTTGGCTACTCCAATAAGCTCATTGCTGGAACTGTCTCTTAAAACTCTGTCTAGCACCTGAAAAAATATTCTTATTTAGAGATGGCATTAACATTTGGGCTCCGGCCACAGTTTTGTGCTGGGCACGCTACAATTGAAATAAGAGAGGCTGTCTGTGCCCTAGAAAGCTTATTTTCTATCTGCAGACACTCAGCTTTGAAAGAGGAAATGGGTAAAGGTGATCTAGATTTTTTCATCCAATATGAGCTGGCTAGACCAGCCGTGACAGGTGTGAGGTTGCAGTGAGTTTGGAGCAATCTGGCAGAACTGCAGAAAACTTGATTTAAAAAGAAAAAAAAAAAGTGTCAATCCAGACTCAGTAGTAGGGCTGGGAGAAAGATCTCAGGAATGAAGGGTAAGACTGTATTTTGGCTTCTCTTGCTATCTTTGTCACCAGATGCTTGTGTACCCATATACAAAACTGTTCACTGCTGCGCTAGATCCAGAATTTATACCTTGTGCTGCTGTATGCCAGAATCTGTTAATCTTGCACCAATAGCACGATTTACAAGGAGCATGCCTGAGTGAAGTAGAGTGACTGTAACCATGCTGGTGCAGGATGTCCCTGTAAAAGGTAAATTCTTAGTCATGCAAAGTATGAATCTGTAAAAGCAGATCGGCATGACAAGCTGAAGGAAAAAAAACCCACTAACAAAAACCAAACAAGAATATACTGATGTAATATATCCAGTGGTACAGCACTGCCAAAAGCAAATGGCTGTGCTGCAAAGAGGAAGGCAAGCACCTAACTTCTGAAATGTAAAAAAAAAAGAAAAAAAGGTCTGAAAAGTGTCTGTCTGTGCTCAGCAGATTTTTTTTTTTTTCTTTTTTTTCCCCAGCATATTTTCAGCTTTTCAAAACCAGAAATGTTTACTGTGGGGAAACTGTTAATGAAGCTCAGTGGAATGGTGATAGGAGGGGTAAGTACAGATAATTCAGGAACTGAAGGGGTACATTTACAAATTAAAAAGGTGCATTAACAACATCTGTTAACTAAAATATGGTAACTAGCTGGAGGTAAGAGTTTACGGCTG
>NW_010552286.1:98564-106294 GCF_000687285.1 Phaethon lepturus | reverse complement strand
GGGAAACTGGGAGAGACCTGGGGTGAAAACTGCAAGCTGTCTAAATGCAATGCTCAGTACTATGGCTATGTCTTTAAATTGCTGCAAGTAAGGTGCCTTTTTGTCCTAGCAAGGATGAACTGTTAAATGAGATGTTTTACACATTTTTAAATGTGTGTTTTTTGTTAATATGTTATTAGCCAGTCAATATCTTCAATAAAGTTAATTGTTCTGAAATCTTTAAAAATTAAGTCTTTGCAACTGATCATTTAATCATAACTAAAGGCAATGAAGGAAACCTGAAACATTCAGTAGTTTCAGAAGTAAAACCAGGGGGGGTATATTCTGAAATTATCTAATATTTCTGATGCAAGAACAGAGGCGGGGAATTTATTTTAAGGAATTGCTTTTGGAAAAATATCACTGCTCATAATTTCTTTTTTTTTATTCATGGGATACAAGAGGTGAAAACTTTGGGAAGAAAAAAAAAAAAGAAAAAAGAATTGCAACTCACTGATGAAGGCGTTAATACGACGCTAACGAACCATAGCCTTTCCAGCGCCTAGCTGGCAACGTAACCAGCCACCTGTGCCGAGCGGGATGCGCAAGCAGAAGCCGGGGCTGAAAACCCTCCACCTGTTTTCGGAAAGTCAGTGCGCACACGCAGAAGTTACTCAGCGTATTCGTTCCGTCTTCGGCAGTCGGGGCGATGTTGTTGCTACCGCTTTTCTGCTGTCTCATATCTCCCCCCGCCACGCGCCAGCTGACGGGGGAGCTGCGACATACCGCACCCCCGCGGCCGGCAAGGGGGTCACGTGGGCTGGTCTCATCCGCAGCGCTTCAAAGGATCCGATAAGCTCTATCTCGTTTAACTTGGCCTTTGGAAGACGCTTTGTGGAAACTTCTGCACAGGAGGTGACATCAGTTGTTGTCACAGCTGCTGCGTAAGCCTGCAAGGCGGCTGCCGCTCAGCGTCTGGCCAGGGCGCCTGTGCGCGTGCAAGTGGGTACCGCGTGTAAATCAAAACCGGTTCAGATGAAGTTGGCGAGGAGGTTCGAGCACTCGGAGTAGGCGCAACATCATCGAGACTTGGGGCAACGATGGAATACGTGAACTTGTATAAAGCAGAAAGACAACCGGCTTTGGAAGGCCGATGTTACGTTTGAAGCAAACCTCCCGCGGGGGAATTCCAAGTGTTAGCATGTGGGACATGCTCCAGCTGCTAGCTGCTCAGACTTAAAATAAACCAGGCAAAATCCCATATTCAGGCTCTACCAACCGAGGCAAGCTGCTACGGCAAACCTTTCATCTCCCTTTTTCTTCCAGTTGGGTCAGAATGACAACAAATAATTTTGAAAGAGCATTTAAACCTCGGTATTTGGCACGGCTTTCCTTTGTGCTTCTCTGAAGTGACATGTTTCTCGACATAGTCATAAATTTAGCAAAGGATCTGGTTTGTATAGGTTGAAACACTGTACCAGGAAGGCTGGAATTAAAAAAAGGGTTAGAAGGAATATTTCTACCTTGTGTGACAATGGCGTTGCTACCAACACTACTGCTTTCCTAATCTAGGTACTTTTGAAATCGCAGTGTGAGTTCATTAAGAGAGGACTATTCTCCTTATTAACTTGAACCGGGGAGACCCTTTTTCTTAAAGCAAAACACATGTGACTTTAGGGTGGTCTGTTTTTTGTTGTGTGTTTTTTTTTCTTAACATTTTGAAGAGGAAATAATTTAATGTGTCTGTGGAAGACACCATAGCAGAATTTCAGGAAAAAAGATGTCTGGGATATGCATGGTTGTTTGACAACTAGAATATGAATAACTTTGAGGAGGTCTGAAAATAGGTTACAGTACTGTTTGCTTTGTCTTGTGGTTTGAGATTGACTTCAGGTTTTTGGGTTTGTTTTTTTTAAATTTTATTTTAATAACACTCTGACTACAATTTATTTCTAAGGTACCGAGATGTTTGGGAGGGATGGGAACAAGCAACTTAATGCAATCTATGCAAATAATGCCTAAATTTTTTTTTTAACCTTATCCTATATGAAACTACATTCATCAGGACTACTCGGTTTTTCTGTGATAAAACCTGTTGAGCAACGTAGTACACATCATTTAGGAATTTAATGCTCTTATTACTGTCAAAGCACAGATATCAAGCTATACCAGTCAGCTTGAAAAGTGTACGGGGGACTGACACAACCTACCTTCCTGCTTCTTCTCTTCTTCCTTTAGACACAGACACAGAAATTCTTGATCAAACCAACCAGCTTATCCAGAATATATTTGTAAGGGTGAACTCTGCCAGGCTATGGTTAATCACATACAGTGCTAGGAATATCTTTTGAAGGTCTCCTGAGCACCGTGACAGAAGTATTTGTCACTCAAACTATTTATAATTCTAGGAGTTTGGAGGTCAGACAGATGTTTATTTTATTTATATGAAATGGCAGCTCTTCCTTTGTACAAAAGAAATGGGCTGTGTCTGTATGGACACGTCGGGCAGATCTGGAGCGTGCTGTTTTCGGGAAATGCCATGTTTGCACCCCGGCCGCGCTGCCGCTCACCCGATTAGCCTTTCTGTCTCACAGATGACTTTGTAGCTCCGTGGCAGTCAGCCCGTTGTCTGCTGGGCGTCTCGTTCCTGTGAACTGTTAAAGAGGTCAGTGCAGGGTAACTCAAGAAATGTGAAGCCGTTGTCCACGTAGCACCTCCGTTAGAAAATTTTTAAGGGCTTCCAAATTGAATAAAACTATGAGCCTCAGCTCTAGTGTTAACCACAATTTTATCTTTTTTCTTTTTCTTTCTTTTTTTTTTTTTATGGCGTGCGAAACTATACTAAGGCCAGTCAGCCTTTGAGAAATAAGACTGATAACCATCACAGTTTTTTTCCCCTTATTTTCCTAACGACCTCAAGCAATTAGTTTTGAGGACTTTTTGACAAAGTTTACATGTGGGTCATCCTTCCCTCCTATTCCTTGTTATGCATCTTGGATTATTTTAACTCTGTGTTTCTGGGAATCGCGGGCAATGTATAGACACAACGCCTTCAGCAGGCACGCAAGGAATGTTATGAGGGTAGCAAGCTTGCTGTTTCCCTGGTCACTCAGAAGATTTATGTGCCAGTGTAATGAGAATGAATGATGAGCTGCTGTTCATTGACAGAGACCTTATGGGTCTGTCTATGCACAAGAGGTTTTGGAAGTTGATAACCTTTGTGCTTCAGGTTTTGTTTTAAATAGATAGAAGAGGAGAAAATAGTTATTGGTAGATGTAAAACTGGATGGACAAACTGAACGGTATTAGCCAAGCCTTGGCAGTAAAGCTGAAAATCTGAGCTATTTATACAGATGGAAACGGAGTTGGGGTATTTTCATTATTTTGGCACAGGGGATTGGCTTTTATAGAGTCAGGAGATGCTCCTGCCTAGAATTTAAGTCTCTTCTATTTTTTAGGTCTCTGTGAGACGATGTGATGTATCGCAGCTTTCGTCTGAGCACTGGCCGAGTATAAATGGAGGGGCAGATTTCAAACTCTGAAACTGAGAAGTCTCTAGGTCACTCTAAACTTGCCTGGAGACAAGGCACGTTAAAGTATTTTTTTGCCGCTCAAGAGCAAGATAAAATGTCCATAGCCAGAACCACTATTACTACTATATAAGTTATTCACTTCAACACCTTTCTCATATCATATCAAGTTAATGACCATTTTGTGCGTCTGGTATACATCCAGAACCCCTGTTGTAAAGTCAAGGTTGCATGAGATATCCCAGTTTGCATTAGTAAATGCTATAGCACACTATATTATTTTGACAAGTATCATAACGCTATGTAAACAGAAACCATACTTTTAAGATTTTTTTTTTTTCCTAAAGGATACGGAGTAAAGACTAAATACTGAACTTTGATTTTAAGATATACTACACACCCCCACCCCCTGACCTCCTTATCCTAAATAGTAAATTCTTGGGAACTTAAAAGATAAAAGCCTGACATTTTTTGCTTTTATACATATAAAATGCAGTCCTCTTTAACAGAATCCTAAGTATTATGTCTACTGGAACCACATTAATTCCAGAAGAAACCTCTGTGTTCTCTGGTATTTATAATTTTGTAACATCCTTTTTCTTAAAAATTTTTGTCGTCTCAAATGTTCCAGCAGCTCCACGTTATAAGCCCTTGAGGCTGATTTAAAATTTCACTGTGCATTTTTACAGTGTGACGGAGAACTCCAGTCAGGACTTCAGGGCTTAGGTCCCATTCAGAAGTTACCCTTGTGCAAAAACATTTTTCTGAAACCTATGGGAAAGAATTGGGTGCTCTTATGCACACGTCTGGAAGATAATTGGAAATCGCTGTGCTCTGGTTTTCAAAACCAAGAACCCTAAAAAAAGAAAAACCCTCCTGGAATGACACGAAGCGTGCACGTTTTCTTTTTGTAAGGCATTAACTCAGTGTTTTTATGTGTGCCTACGACACGGCGGTGGGAACGGCATTTGGCAGCGCTCCTTAACAACCGTCTCACCACCGTCCTTGCGTCTGCGCCGGCTGGAGTGACGGACTCACCCCTGCGTCCTTGCATAGCGACCCGTGGAAGTTCGAGGCACGAGCGCCTGCGATGCTCGGCGTCGGCGGCCAGGCCAGATAGCGGCAGCGGTGGGAGAGTCTTACGTATGCTGTGCAAAGCCACCGAGCGCGACGCCTGGTGAGCCGGGGGTCTGCGGGAGAGCGGAGGCAGAAGGGCCGGCCAGAACTGCCCTGTTCTCCCGCGTGGTGCGACCGGGAGAGAAGGGAAGAGGCAAAACTTCTCTCTTGGGAGCTCCATCTTTCCTAGGCGTGGGCCTGTGCCTGAATGATTTCATTCAGCTCTGAACTTGTAATGGAAAATCTTGCATGATTACAACTTAATATACCATAGTTTGTATTTATGGCTGAGTTGGCTTGAGTTAACAGTACCTGTAGAGATACACTTCTTGCAAAACATGCACCACTAGCCAAAGCATGCCTTTTATCAAGATGGGTTTAGGAATATCCAGTGCTTCCCTACAGGCATGTCGCTACCTGTAGCTGAATTTAATAATACTAGATTATTGTAGTGTGGTTTATACCGGCTTTTTTCTTCATTCTTTTGAATCTGTTTATTTACTTAATTTTCCTACCATCAAGAAAAATACCCAGCTATGAATGCTTGCAAAAGCAGGGTCAGATGGTGATACGGGATTGAAAGAATATATTTAGGTTCTTAGGGCGATACTCAAAAGAGCCTGTGGGCTCAGCTACACTACGCAGCCAAGTACACTATAGAGATCCCTGAGCTAATGCCACGATCGGAAGCTCTGTTAGCGGTGGTGTGTTCTCCTTGGGCTAATTAACAGGGGTGCCTCTCAGCATACCCAATTAGCTCCGTTCCTGCAGCATCCTCAGGGGCAGGGCTAATTAGCGTGGGTGCTCTGCTGTACAGACACAGCTACATTGCCTCTGGGATCTAAGCTCGCATCCGTGCATGGCATTGCAACGTACCGCGTAGACAAGCCAGTTTCCTCAAAGCTACCTCAGGATCTCTAACAGCCTTTTGCTGTGCAGACTTGCCCGGTGCGTTAATGAGACCCCAAAAGCTTATGCAGGGAGAAGGATAGCAACTCGGGATGTGGGCCAGAGGGTAACGTTTTGGGAGACAGATGTTTTAGGGTGAGTCCCAGATTCATTTGCATTTACTTCAGCTCTGCATCTACTTGTTACCTTTGGATTAAAGACAGTATTAAAAGTAAGTGCCAGCTACGGTGAGGCAAAAAAAAAAAAAAAAAATGCCTCGGCTGAGGCGTATGAAGTCTGAACCTGCTACCTTGCAGCTTGCTGCTTTTCACTTTTAGGTTCTCAGCTGAACCTACAGCTCCTAAAAGGTAGGCATGAACTAACGAACCGATGCATTTTTAAAGCATATTTCCCCATGGCTGTGGTCTAATAATAATGGTAACGAAGTAGCCTTTATGATTTTGCAGACCCTGCTCTCTCTGATCTTGAAGTGCTTTGCAAGCATGAGCAAGCACAGCTTCACATAAGCCCTGTGATGAGGCAATACAACGATTCCCATAGTACCAGTAGTAAATCTGAGATGCAAAGACCAGCCAAAAGTAACTTGCATGTATTAGAAAGAACACATCCTCTCTGGTTTAACATGTTCTTGCGCTATGCTCCTCAGAATTTTCTTGTACTGACTTTTTTCTATCAGCGCTATTTTAACTCACCGATACCAGGTGATTGCAGATTCAGTTTAGCTGAGCTGACCTGAAAATGCTGCATTTTGCACTATACAAAAGCTGTAGAAAGGTGGCTTATTACTCACAAAGGGGCTGTACACTGCAGAGGGCTGATAAACAAAAGATCCCCTGTTTCTGTCTTCTGCTTCCAGTATCAGTAGCAACAGGCTGCACTGATACCTTCCCTGATAGCTCAGCCTTGCACAGAAAAAACAGTGCCATTTGTGGCTGCAAATTCCAGTCTCTGCATGGAGTCCTCAGGGGCTCAGCACCTCCCGGGAGCTCAGTGGGAACCTCTTCCTGACGAGTGGAAAAGATCCGTCAGAGACAGCCTAATACGCCTCGTAATCTTGCCTCACTTTATTCTCATCATTCTAACAACCCCAAAGATACACAACATACAGCTATCCAATTTTCTCGCCTTCCCACAAGGAAAGCCTGTGGCTACACCTGCGTCGTATCTGAACTGATCTTGGGAGCGGTCTGAAGCCTGCAGTGCTCATCATGTCTTTGCTGCACGGAGTTCAGGTTGCTTATGAGTTCTACGTCTTCTGGCAAGTGATGGTGATGCCCGTTTATGAAAGACCCTTTCTTTACTGGGAGGACAGCCTGGGTACGCAGAAATGACCTGGTCAGGCAAGGGAAGGTGGTTGCTGGAGTCCCTCTTCAGTTCCTTGACATACAGAGATCAGCCCAGAATGAACACCAACAGGTAAAAAAAAAAATCAAGATAGTTCTATGTCCTTAAGTTCAGTCTCAAGGATGAACGTTACTTAACATGGCGAGCAGAGGTAGCCTCTGCATCTTTCACTTCCAACAGGGAGAAGTAGCCGGAGCGAGGCCAAGCCTTTGCAGCACTTCTCCAGCGATGTGGGCAGGAGAGGGGTCTCTGGCAGCCGAATCACCCTGTGGCTGGTTCCACGCCCACCTACCAAATGCTGCTGTGTGTGAAGGGGGCCCATCTTCCCACCCTTACTGCTTTGCTCGGGGGTAGTTAGGCACGGCAGGTGAGCTTTCAAACAAGAGGTGGGCAAGACCTCTTCTAGTTAGAGCTCTTTACAAGAGCCTCTTCACAGAAATGACTTCTGGTTGTAGCAGGTGATCGTGTGCAGTTAGAAAACAGCATCGTGTACACGTGGGGCTGCACCTTCACTGAAATTCCAGAATCCCAGAAACAGTCCTGCTCGAGCTACGTGCAAAAGGAATCTGGGATTAAAAAAAGGCCTCATGAGCAAGGAGGAACAAGAGACAATGAGATAGATGTGTGTCTCGGCAAGGCTTCCACAGAGAAGCCTCAACATGTGTGCAAGGTGAAAAAGAACAACAGGATGACTTCAGCGTTGGCTTGTGATGGGCAAGGGAGGGCCCTTTTCATCACAGTCTGGCAGAGAAACGTAGAGCTTCGCAGAAGAGGGAGGAAGTACAGACCCTCGCTTCAGACATATAAATCCTTTTTTAACAATTGACTGAAACTGTAGGAGTTTCTAAAGAA
>NW_010552286.1:85930-98495 GCF_000687285.1 Phaethon lepturus | reverse complement strand
TGACGGAATGCTGCTATTGCTTTCGCTTTCCTGCTTTGCTCAACCTCGTGCGCGTTTTGGGGAGAGAGCGAGCGAGCAGCGTTACCTTACACAAGGAGGTCTCCAGAAGGTCAAAAATCAGCACCAAGACCTGCACCAGAAATAACAGCTGGAAGCCGGGGCAGTTGCAGAGTTCCCAGTGTCTGCATGATCCCAGCCTGAGACATCAGCAGGGTAGGGCTACTGCTTTTAAAGGAAAGGGCACCCACATTCTTGCTGAACGTGGGGGGTTTTTTGGTGGTGGTTTTTTTTTTTATCTCCTGAGGCTTAGGTTCCAGTAACAGATTCATCTTGCCTATCTTGGGCAATGCATCTAGTCACCTAAACCCTGTTTATAGTCAGTGAGGCTAAATAAGCATGTCCAGAGGGCAATTCATCCCACCTGTGTTAATTTGGGGAGGAGGGGGTGGTGATGGTGGAAATAAGTGCCCCTGGGAAGGTCCTGCCTACTCCAGCTGACCACACAGGGAGCTCAGGCAACTTTCTGGGCCTGTTTTTTGTCCGTGGCAAAAGTCTGAGTCATGCAGTGCTGCCCATGCTCTTGGTTTTTCTGGAGCAAGGAAGTACTGGAAAATACATGAAAGAAGCTGTTGCCTTGCTGTTCTCAGGCTGAAGCCCTGAACATTAACCAGGCATCACAAAAGTGTAAGTAAGGGTCCACACCTTCGACTAAAGGATGCAGATAAGAAAAACACTTGTAAGTTAAATGTGCTCATACTTGAACAATTGCTAGCAGGATCTGAACACGAGACATGAAGTCAGTATTTGCATGCTGCTTTGGGTCTGTTACTGTTGAAGTTGCGATCGGGTTTAAAAGCTATAATAATTTATGGGGAATAATGATACCCTTGAAAATTATTTTGCAGCACAGATAAAACATAATGAATCACCTAGTGCCATAATGCAAAATTTTCCACTCCCTTCGTGTTTCATTTTGGTATCTGCAATCCACCAGTTTAAACAAAACAAATGGTTTTTGATTTCCTTTGTGCAACAGAAGTCAAGGGTAATTTTCATAGACGTATTTAATTTTAGTACTGAGATAAGAGCGACCAACCCAGATTCTGACAGACCATTTTATCGGTGCAGTCTAATGTATAACTCTTGTCGCAACGACACTCGCACTGACTAAGCAGCAGGTAACGCTAGCAGAGACGAGAGACTTCCCAGCCTGATGCGTCCCAGATGATTCCAGTCGGGGCACGCGGCGTATCCGCGCAACCCGAGCCAGGCTGGCAACTGCCTCCGGGTCTCCGCGGCTTTTGTTGGAGCCAGGGGCCAGACCAGGTGCTCGGCACCCGGCAAGGCCGAGTCCCCGGGGCTCCGGGTCGCTGCAGAATTCTGTCGAGAAGAGAAAGACTCATGAGAGCAACCGGACTCTCTGCTTCTCCCTAAGTGGGTCGCGCTGCTGATTTTAGCAAAACTGTCCTTAGCACTTGTGTGGGCGGGCAGACAGTTCCTCTTTAAATGGCCTTACTTTGTGTAAAGCTGAATCCAGAGCGGGGATTTCTCTCTCCTTCCCCTCATTTCAAATTTCTGGACCCTCACTGAGGAAAAAATAAATACTTAAAGAAGCCTGGGATTTATGTGAAGGAACAAATTTAAATAGGAAACGAGTTAGCAGAAAGTTTCTTGCTGAAACTTGAAACTGTACTGAAACATTAGGCCTCATGTCCCAGAGCTGTTTTCCTGCTGTTCTCTTCATGACCTGATTTATGAATTTACATGTGCCTAACAGGTATAACCCTGGCCTGGCATGTATATTTTGGTTCAGGCTGCAAATCCTTCCCGTGCCCTTTCCCCGCTTCTCCTGCTCCCCATGGCAGTAGAAAAATTAAGACATGTTTGTAAAGGGCCTGTTTTCTTCCTTGGCCCATTGTGCTGGCTGGATGACTCATAAGCCAAACATCGATCAGATCAGCTGGCAGTTATTTAAACCTGAGGTTTCAGGTTAAGGAGTAACACTGAATGCAAACGTAGCTGGCGAGAGACTGATTGTAATGCACGCGTCCCTCTTAGAGCTTGAAAACTTTTAAGGATTGTTACTACAAAGCCCTACGATGCAACGTTATAAGACACTATATAGAGAGTCCATTCTGGGGTGTCTGTTTATTTTGAGGATACGGAGGTGTACCTGCTGCTCGGGTACCCCCCAAAAACTGCAACTTGTCTCTGGGCTCAACAGAGAGGACACTTACCATTTTCTGACGCTTACCACTTACCGCCTGCTGCTAACAGAGGATGGCCGGTCACTTGTGACTGCCTGGTGAAGGAGGAAGGTGTTGCACGGTGGTAGGTTAAAAGGACGTCAGTGTTGCGTAAGTACCGGTAATGAGTTAAGCTGTGCCTGGGAAGGGACACGGTCCCCTCTGCCTGTGATCCGTTAGAGCATTCCCTGGAGATAGGGCATCCCCGAGACCATGCCAACAGGCAGGCCGCACGCGGCCGCCCGCTCGCCCACTTCCACGGGCGAAGAGGGGTTGCTGACAGAGCTGTGGGCCATTTGCAGGACGGTTGGCCACGGACAGGTTTCATGGCCTCATTCTTTCAACGCAGCAATGTCAACTCTGATGCTGTCAGAAATGTTTCAGTTTAGAAAATGTCCTGCTTATTCCGTTAGGGGAAAAAATGGTCACTTACACCACCTCCCTGTGTATATATACATACACACACACACACATATATATATGTGTGTGTATATATTTTTTTTTTTTTTTTTTTTGGCTGTGGATGGACAAGTGGCTTGAGATTTTCTGCCACCTCACTCTTTTCCGTAGCTTCTCTCCTGTACTGCTGAAAGGACTGCCTGACTGCTGCTGGTTCATCTCCTTGTGGTGTTGCTGGTAATAACTGATACAGACTCCTGGGTGAGAAAGCTCTCGCTGAGCCCTCGGCGGAAGCAGTGAAACACCAGTGAATATACAAAGTGAGCCAGCAGCAGACAGGAACCGTCTTAATTCTTGTCCTTTCCTACAGTGGCGACAGGAAATGGAAGAGCCTCTGGGGTACACCCTCACTCTTCCTTTTCTTACCTTTAGGGCAGAGTCTGTTTCTCTTTCCAGCAGTTGCCCACCCCCCACCTCCTCCTCATCCCCAAGAGCTTAGATATGCATGTTTTTTTCCAGGGAAACCCAAGAGAATATAGCCTAGGTTATATTAATATAGGTACCGTGATTGCTTACTTTACACGTTGAAATACTTTTGTATTTTTACATTTTATTTATTTATTTTATTTTACATTTACTTTCTGGTGTGTGTAGAAAAATCAATCCATAATGCTTTTGTTAAATAACGCTACTGTGGACGACAAAAAAGCAGAGATTTCATACGAAGTGAGATTCTACTCAGACGGTTTGGTAGGTGTGTTAATGATGGATGACTGCATTCATGTCATGCTCTTATTTTGACTCATTTTTGTTTGGTTTTGGGCAAAAGGGGGATCAGCGATTTTCTTTTTTGTTCTTGTTGTTTTGGAAAATCTAGTCAGAAATGTGGGATGATATTGAGAGGACTGGTTGGGTTTTCTACCTGTAGACCTTCTCCTGGGTTTGTGATTTGTTGGCCTATATCACTTGACAGAACTTATTTCATTGTGTTAGTTGTATTGCACCAAGTTGTATATTCATTCAGGAAGAGAGAGACTTTGATCACGTCAATATGTATTACCTTTAGGCTTAGTCTTTACTGGGTATGTTAAATTAAACTACTTAAAATCCAGGAAACGTTTGTGAACAAGGCATATAAACACATTAAAACATCCTAGAACAATTTACAAATAGTTTAATTAGTGTTTAGAGTAGCTTACCTTTAGCACATTTAATAGACATTTCAGCGTTTGAAACCAAGCTAGTTAAGGGCCAGACTGGACATGGGAATTAATTTCAATCACCTAATTTCCCATTATGTGCTCACAGTTCATCAGAGGCCTCATGAAAGATTCATAATTCCCAGGAATAGGAAATTCTTAGAAAAAGCTGCAGATGAATACTGGAAATTGTAGGACAAAACTTAAACGTCAGCGGGTCTTGTTTATACAAGTTCAGTTCAGCTGATTCAATTACAAACCGTTCGTTCCTGTTGTGTAAGCATGACCCAACTGAGATATGAAAGTGGAGTTATTTTTCTGAAACCCCATCCCACTGTACCTCACAACTGTGTCTTTTTACCTTCCAGTGTGGTTCTGGACAACCATAAATAGAAACCATA
This sequence comes from Phaethon lepturus, assembly GCF_000687285.1. Lineage (NCBI taxonomy): Eukaryota > Metazoa > Chordata > Aves > Phaethontiformes > Phaethontidae > Phaethon > Phaethon lepturus. The sequence goes on along the minus strand of NW_010552286.1, from coordinate 94,250 downwards.
CAGACCTCCGTCTCTAGTTGTAACCTAGCAAAGGCTGTAAAGTGGTGCAGAATCCTGTGAGCAGCTGAATTGCCTGAATTCCTGTGTTACCAACTTTATACTATGTATTCACAGCATTTTCAGATGTTGGTTTTTTTTTGTTTCCCCCCAGAAACTGATCCTGCTAGTGTCACCTTGCAGAAAAAAAGGCACAACACTTGAAAGCAAAGTCTCTCATGAAAGTTCGCTGCACCTTCTTTGAAAATGAAATACTTTGTCTGTTTTTAAGATGTGTGAGGAAAACCCCTTGCCAAAGACTTCATAAAACTTTGCAGTCCTCAGTCTGCATAATGACAGATAGAAAGGGGAAATGCTTTAATGACCCTGAGGTCATCAAAGTTACTTATCCAAATAAAGATCAATTGGCTGAGGTCTGTTACAGGGAATAAGTGATAAGAGTAAGGTGTTCAACCCAGGTGCTTTGAACAAGTTAAGTTATGCCCTCTTCCCCCTGCAGCATCAAATAGTTGTGCTGCAACTGTCGCTTCCTCTTCTAAAGTGTTTTGTTCTGGGTTTCTGCACTGTGCAATTGGTAGGGCATTCTCTCTCAGTGGTGGGAAGGGAATTTTTTGTGTAACCTATGTTTACTTCATAGGAGTTAAGGTTGCGTACAAAATGAGTTTCAGTCTGTTCTGTGAGACAGTGGCAGCAGCACGAAGTATCAGTAGTGTATTCATGCTGGATTTTAGTGATGCTGTGTAAATGTGTCCAAATAAGAAAAGGATTTCCCCAAATTGGGAGACGTTTTTTACCAAGATTTCTAAAAATGTAGTAATAGTTTTCTATTCCTGTACAACCTAGTGTTCAAATACAGGAAAAGAGGAGTCGTCAAGATCCAGTGAGAGAGTTTGATGGTAATGTCTGGCTTGACAAATACTACGCATTCTTGTAAGCCTAATTTCTAAACCAAAGGAAACTGCAGACATTTGGCTAAACAACTGATGGTAGCTAAAGTTTAGTTAACCTTGTTCGTTAATCTCTGTTTCTATGCCTCTGCTGCAACTACCTTTGCATGCTCGTCTAAAACATGTCTACCGTCTCCTTGTCAAGGGCTCCTTCTAACAGAAATGTCCTTAACAAGTGAGACGGTAAAATATTTATCAAAAGACCCCTAAATACCCACCATCTCGGGGTGCGTAAATGCTATTGCTCAATGTACATGCAACGTTACTGACGATAACTTGCTTTATTTCATTATTTTAAACCTTTTTTCTTGGCTTTTTATTGCAATTCATTGGGAATCAGATTATAAAACCTTCCTAGCAAGCTCCCTCTGTGAGTTTCCTGTGCAGTCAATAATTAATGGTGATGCTATCTGAAGCAAAGCTTTCAAATTCTTTAGTGTTTTCTGATCATATTTAGTACCAAATTTTTCAGCTGTTTTTTCCTGCAGGGAAGATGCTGTCATTTCTTGCATTTACTACTGCATGTCAGGAGTCACACAGAGCTTGGATCCACTCGCTAGCAAATAATACTGCTGCAAGGACTGCCCTTTTTCATTATTCCAGTTCTTGGACGGGACGAGTCTTTCTGTGTGTCAGTTTTGTTTTCTTCGTCGAAGGCTAATCCTGGAAAGCTTTTGGTTTGTGCTCCTGTCCTGGCTAGCGGGGGTGCTAAAAGAGGGCTGCAGCTGGTCATGTGTTTAAACGGGCAAAAAAAGTTTCATTTTGAATAAAGTTAAATCCCCTTAAAGACTCTACTTCTCTGCTGAGCCAGTGTTTTGCCTGTAGAGCAGTAGACTTTCCCCAGAACCGGTTAGGACTTCCAAGATAACAGTGGGGCTATTGTGGTAGTGTGGGACCAGGTTTGTAGCAGCCTGTGGACAGGCTTTTGCCGGACTGAGTGGGACCAGCTCCTTTTTCTACTTGCGGAGGGTGGTGGACAGGAAGGAAAAGGGCATGGGATCAAGGAGAAAACAGGAGGAGCTGAGGAGCACATGACAGAACTGAACTGGGCCCAGTAACGGAAACGCAAACCAGAAGTCTCTCCTAAATGCTCTGCCAGAGCTTACAGAGGTGGGAGCTCAGGTGTGGGCGCAGCATCCTTTCGCTGCAAGGAGCTAGCAGAACTTTGCCTATAATAGAAAAGGAAGTGTAGCTTGTCCAAATAAGTGCTAGAAGAACTCTGCCAGTGAGGAGTCAGGTGGGCAAGGACAACCCGGATGAAAAAGAGGCTGGTTATCGACTGGGACATGTATTGGGATGCCAGTAAAGCAGAATGCTACAAAAACCAGTGAATGCTGCCAAACACACAAGAAAGAGTGCAGTTCTAACACAATACAACTGCATCGTGTTTAGCAGATGTCTGCTATAGCAGTTATCCTACCACCTGCGCTATTTGCCACCAATGTAAAATCTGAGAAGAGATGAAAGGATGGTGCCAGTAAGTGCTCTTTTTAGGAAAGTAAGACTAATACTGCTTTATTTACCTCTCTCTAATGCAACGTCCAAAATGTATTGCGTGTCTTGCAAGAAGATCTGAGACAAAAGAATAAATCCAACCTTTGAGCACGAGAGAGAAGAATCCTGTTGATTCTCACTCCTTTTCTCACTCCTCAGTGTGCATTTTACACCACTGAACACCAGGTTTTGACCAAGTCCTATTCACGTCATTGGCATGACTTGCGTTATCTTGAGTAAGGTTTTTGTAGAAATGCAACTCTTCGTATTCTCTCATAACATTTAATGTTAGCTTTTAAGATCAGCTTCAGTAGCATTGCTTGACAAATTACAGGAATCAAGGCTTTAGCCACCCATTTTTAAATATTCAGGTATCAGTGCTGAATTTTGACCGTTGTTTCTATCCTCTCATATCACCTACAATAATGCCAAGTGACTACTGTATGTCCTGTCTGCAAGTGCTGTAGTTTGCTCCTAATGGTTCTAGACTGTGAAATGATTTATTAAGATATGATCCATATCAGAGAGATTACAGATCAGAAGTAGTCTGATTCAAATATTTGGCAGGCCACGTTTGCTCGAGGGTATGTTAAGAGACTAAAAGAATGTTCTGGAAAAAAAAAAGTTACTGTAATGAGTAAAATATTTTTATTAAGTGTTTCTAAGAGCTTTTTCTAAATTATCCATTTCACTTCTTCAAAGATTTAAGGAATTACATAAACTCCTGGATGTTTTTCCTTACAGCAAACCCTACGGTACAGCCAAATGAATTCCAGATAAATCCTTCCTGTTTTTCTGTATCTCATTATGTATCAAGGTGATAGCTAGCATGCAATGATCCAGACCATTGCTTCAACCAGACAGTTTGCTCTCTGGCTAGCTTACTTTTAAGAGGCATGCTGACATGAAATTAAAATTATAGCAAAAACTTATAACTTAGATGCAAAATAGTGGTCTTTGAAAAATTATTAAAGTTGCTAATAACTTAGCCTGTATAATTTTTCAGGACTCTCAAACCCACCTAAACTTAGGTGGCGTGAAGGCCACCTAAATTTATAAAGGGCTCTGAGTTATCTCAAGGTATTTACACAAGTGCAGCTAAACTTGCGTTGCTTAGATTCAATGCAGCAAACCTTCAAGCATGTGGTCACAATTTTAAGACTTCTGTAGTTCATCAAGAAGGCAAGGCTTTGGCCACGTGTCCTCACGTGACTGATTAGGTAATATTTGTACACCTCTACAGGAAAACAGCAGCTATGTATAGAGGAATATGTAAATTTTAGACATTATGGTTATTTATTATGATTTCCTGACTGACGTAACCTGTTAAATTGTTAAATTCACCATTGAACATATTTAGCGGGCATTCTTGATCTATACTTGTGGGGTCCCCTCTTCCACAGTGTCCAAGTACATCACATTTCTTTAAGCAGTCCTGTGAAGCAGGAACACTGTACTGTCCTCACTTAGTGGGAAGAACTGAGACTCGGTGCTGTGCTGAGACTTAACTCTTCCCCCTGTGCTATGAGCTGCAGGCGGGGCGCCTGGAGCTCTCCTGGGGTCACAGAATCATTTAGGTTGGAAAAGACCCTTTAGATGATCAAGTCCAACTGTAAACCTAACACTACCAAGTCCACCACTAAACCGTGTCCTTAAGTGCCACGTCTACAAGTGTTTTAAATACCTCCCTTGTGCTGTGCCCCACCACGCAGCATGCTTGGGTGGTAGACATGGTCCCATGGGAGGCACTGGGTTTTCCAATACTTGTGGGGAAGCTTTGGCCCCATTTGTCTCCTCTTCTTAAGGCACCGTGTAGAACGAACCCAGACTTAATCTGGGCATCCACCACACCTGGGATAGAGTCTGCCACGCTGTGCAAGGCTTACAAAATCGGGTTTCGTTCAGGCTGGTAAGCAAGGCTGGGACAGCGCAGGGCTTTGTGGGCTGCCTGCCCCCATGGGCTGAGAGGGGCAGGATCGTCTGCTGGCCGGCGTGCCTCCTCCCTCAGCTGCCGGTGGCCTTCCAGGGAGTGACGCTCCTGCCGGTGCCGCTCTCGTGCCAGCCCAGGGCAAGGCTTCCTCGGGAAGGCAGCACCCGGCTGTCCGCAGCCATTGTGCCTGCCTCCTGAAATGCGGTGTTTCTCCGCCATCTCAACAGACCTTGGTTTAATTTGGGTGGTGGGTGTTTACAGGTTATACCCTCCACTTAGTAATGCTTCTGTGGCAGCTGTATTGTCCGGCTATTACCATGATGTAAATGTTTTCACCCAAAGATCCTCGGATACCTGCTAATACTCTATGCTTTCTCATGTGTTTGCTAATTGCTATTTATTTTCCCGAGAAACTTTCTGAATTCATAACATATATTTTTTCCACTCTACTTCTGTTTCAGGGTAATGTTTAATCCACTACTCGAAACAGCTTTTTCATTCCTGTCCCTACAAGAAATTACTAAACTGAAAGAAACGGAACTAAGCTCCTTTAGCTTAAATTCGCCGAGCTTTTGTTTTGAGGTTTCACAGTGAATCTTAGCTTGTTTTTCATTAGTCCTGAAACCTTGCCACCCCACCTCCCTCTTTTTATGCCAATAAAAGGTAACCAGAGACATCTGGGGGCTCTTTCTACCTCCCTTGAATGGGAGTGTCTTCTGAATGCCTCTTTCATGTACCTGCAAAGACCCCGCTCTGCTAACCGCTGCGGCCGAGGTTCTCAAAGGTTGAATAGGTTTTCATTGCCCGCATTTCTGGTCTGAAGCAGACTGAGAGAAATGAGTGTTAAGTAAACGCGGTGGCATCCCTGCCAGCGTCAGCATTCCAGCCCGCAGCGTCGCTCTGGACCGGGACACCGCCGGCACAGGCTTCTGCACATCCAGCTGTCGGGGGGTTGTTTACTTGTTAGCAGTTGAAAAGAAGAGGGATGTGAGGCAAAGCAAAGGGTGGCAAGTATAGTTTTTATGAGGCTGTTTATTCTTGCTGCAACAAGTGTATGGTGCCTTATTGATGTTGGATGGGAATTTAATACAGTGGTAAAGTCAAACTGTGAACTTATCAAGTCTGCTTTCAGCTGCCTTTGTTCTGTACCTCTAAGCATCTGCAGAAAACATGTTCAACAGCACTCAGACACTTCTGTGAAATAATATGTGATCTTATTCGGTGCCTTCTGCAGAGAACTGATCACCTTGCTGCAGCTGATTGAAGTCAATAGAAAATGAAGGTGTCTGTCTTTCCATACCAGGCCTTTTGTTTGTGAAGTCAGTGCTCTTAGGCTTTTAAATGAAGCAGAGGTTTATTTTCTGTTTTCTATCATGAACATTTTACAAATATTCTGTTGTGGTTTAAAGATCAAGATTCAGGAAACACAGATACCTGATAATAGAAGGTTTTGGTGTTTTTTTTATTAGGAAAAGCTCCAAACAACCTAATGACCAGCTTACAGTGGAAGTTACACATGGAAGGATTGTGCATTCATAACATGCTAACAACAACGTCAGAGTATTGTCTGTAGCAGCCGGTGAAAGAACCTGAACTGCATGAATTAGGGCTTTGTTTCCACAAACACCTAGGCATTGTGTAGACAGGAAAGTCTACCCCTTCCACCAAAATAACCCTATTCCTTACCACACGTAGGCACTCTCATACCAGTTCGAGACCTTTCCAAGTGAAGACAGTTTTATTCAGGAATGAGAACGTGTGCGTAAGAAGTTACCTTGCTGTAAATGTAGTGTGGGTTATGCAGATTCGTCCACCTTGCTTTCTTCCAGTTGCTGCTCTGTGAGCTAGAGAAGTTCCTCTTGTCCCAGCTGCTTGTTCAAGATCTTTTGCTGGGCAATAGCATTTCCCTTAGCTCTGTCATGTGGCTGACTTGGACAACACTCTCCTTCCTGTTTCACTCCCACTGAGCTGGTGGCTGTAGCTGCATTGAAGGCATCTTGAGACGTTATCCAGTTAAAGTACTAACATGAATGTACTAATGATGGACAGAGTAGTGCTGTGGTGGCGTTAGTGTTGACTTCTCAGTCTAATATGTGTGACATTGGGAAGAAAATTACAAGTAAAAAGCCTTGTGGCCGTATCATCAGTGCAGTTGTAACTGTAGGAATGAGAGCTGGGAAGAGTTCCTAACATAATGCTTATGTTGTTCTGCAGCAGTCCTGTGCCACCCGTGACCTGTGGCAGACATGATGGCAGACGCTGCAGAAAGGCCCTGCAGTGGAGATGGGCAGGAGGGCTGGCTGAGCAGAGAGCTGGCAGACATGTTGCCAACAGCCTCGCCAAACCGGACCAGCGCGTCTTCGTTGCGCCTTGCAGCTCCACTGCTTCTGGGACCCTGAGTCTGGCTCTATGCCAGTGGGCTTTTGGATGCTCTAGAGTAACTCGCCCTAATAATTTTCACCTATGAGTTCCCCCAGCATCTGAAGTCACGTTTAGAAAAAAGTGTGAGTAGAGCTGCTAGTCTTCAACTGTTGGTCCCAGAGGAAAATTCACATGTTGACTTAAGAGTGACTACTGATGAAGAATGCTTAAACTTCTTGGAAACTGGATGCAAAACATCTTCAGAAAGGCTCAGGACCAGGCCTGATGCACCTTTATATTTAAGGTAATGAGAGTCACAAGTTCTTGAAAATGAAGATCCTTTTCCCCTCTCTTTCCCCTTTTTTATTGCTGCAAGTACGTGCTACCGTGTCATTAGGATTTTTTTTTACTCCTAATTGATGGTGCTGTGTTATTTGAATAGTAATTATTTTCAGTTTTGTACATAGCTGTTTGTCAGTTTATTGAAATGAACTGCCATCCCTGCACCCTGATCAAAGCAAAGAGCATGACATCCCACGTGTTGCACTTTTGAGAGCATCAACAATGAAGCTAACCTTTCACCCTTGACTTTCTTTTAACCCTAATTTTGAAAGACACTAGCAAACAATTCAGCTAACTTCTTAAGTGAAAGAATATTCAAACTAGCTCGATTGTAATGCAGTGTTCTTTTCAAGTGAATGGAAGATCTGAGAGTAACGCATACAAATACAGAGGCTCGGTAAGTTCATTACTTTGGTGTTTCTGGTATGGCAATAGCAATGAAATGGTTAAAAGGTTGGCTTTAAAGTGGTCACAGTTAGGCTTCAAAGTTAACACCCCACCCCACTGAGATGAATGGGAGCAGTTGACATTTCTTAGTGCTATTGTTTCAGTCTGGCTTGCTATAGCTTCTAAAATAAGACAACAGTACATCTGTTTACATTCTGCTTCCGCAAACCCAGATGGGCTAGAAACTTCATTGTTTTTTAAGTGGAAGCTTAGATGCTGGAGAATACAGCAATATCCACGGGGTATCTGTAGGAAGAAGAGCTGAAAGCTGCCTTAATCAGAGACATCTCCCCTTTCCCTGTAAACTTCTATTGTCCCAGGACAAATCTGTAAACCACTAAGGGGAAAAATAAAGTCGCGTATATTTGAAGTAGTTTTTACTTACTACATGACATGCACACAATAGCTTCTCAACAGGGCCCTAGCATGCAGATTTTCATAAATGGGTGGGGGGGTTGAAGTTTTTTAGTAAGTAGCCTGTGCTGTAAAAGCGGGTAAAGGTCTTGCTTTTACTGAGCGTAGTAGGTTCTCTTAACCTCTCCCAACTGAAAAACTTCTTCTGTCTCCAGAGAAGCCAGAGCGTTTGAGACCAGGTGTTACTTTCTGTGTTCACATGGGTAGAATCCTTTAATTTATCTCTAAGGGTGATATAAGAAGAAATGAGGTTCTTGAGAGGGATGTCTTGCATTTCTCTGATACTTTAATGAGGCGGCTACATTAACTGCAGTAAGATCTTAGGAGCTGGAACGGATTAATAAAGGTGCAAGTAGGGACAGAATTTGTAGCAGATGGTCTCTATTAC
>NW_010552286.1:74354-85899 GCF_000687285.1 Phaethon lepturus | reverse complement strand
GAGTAAACAGTGTCCTCTCTGACTTGTGCTGAGGGGTCTGCACAGTGGCAACCTGCCCTCAGCGGCAGCCAGAGCCCTACGAGAGCTTCCCTGATAAAGGCGGCCCATTAGATATGCTTAGGCTGTAGATTGAAACCAGCTGTGAATCTGTCGGGGAGATTTTCCTCATTGTGTTTTCATCAGGGTGGAAAGTTTGTGGCTCGTTCTGCACATATATGTATTTCGGGCTTCATTGCTCCGAGGTTGCGAGCCCCAGAGTCTGCCAGTGATAAGAGCTCTCATGCATACAGGCTCCTGTTGTACGCTGGCACCAGAGTCCCCGCTTGCCTTTTGCCTGTGGACGACACAGCTTGCACTTGGGAAGTGACATTGTGGGCTCTCCCAAATGGTGTCTCCCACATTTCAACCCCTGGTGAATTGTGTCATGAAGGCAAGCATGCCATCTGTGGTTTGGGCTTGTGAAGCTTGTTTTCTGCCCAGCTTCAAGCAGCATTTTCATCCACGTCTAAAATAAAGTGGCCTTGAGCCTAGGCAGGCCTCCAGGTTGCCCAAGACAAGTGTGGGCATTTCGGGAGTGTAAGCTATCTCCTTGCTTGCCCTTCTTTTCTGTTCCTGTTTCAAGTGGGAGAATGCAGCACTCTAGTCTGTAGGAAGAAAGTATATGAGAAAACCTGAGAGGAGTATTTATTTTGAAAGCCTCTCATGAGTTTGTTTTATCTATTTAAAAAAATTGCTTTAAAAATAAAATAATGTTAAATCATGCTGGAGAAAAGCAATTCCAATGTGACAGACCTCCTACAGGGTGCAGCAAGAAGCACTCAAGAGAGCTGCAGGAGGAAGGACATGTTGTTTAATCAAACAGAGAGTTAGAGAACAGCATCAAATATGCATTTGTCGTATTTGTTTCCACTTTCCATTTCCCTAGTCCCTTTTTGACTGTGGATCTCTACAGCATCACATAGACATGAGTTACATCTTGCGCATCTTGTGGAAGAAAATAGATACCCTGTTAGACCTTTCAAATATAGGCAAAAGACTTCTGCAAGGCTACGGTTGCTCAGTGGCAGAGCTTGGAAAAGAAGTTAGGCCAGTTGTTGGCCAGTTCTGTACATTTTACCTAGCAAACCGACCTGCTTCCCTGTATTACAATAGCATTGTGATACCTATGTGTTCAGAAGCCTAAACTTTGTGTCCTCCTCTAACACGGAGAGTTTCCTGAATAGAACTGAACAAAATATTACTATAGCTTTGCTACTACTTGTGCCCTAACCTGATTTTTGCCTCATATTCAAAGGTGATTTTGATAACAGAATTGTCTTTTAGGGAATATGAAATACCGGGGATTCAAAGGGACACATCCGGACAGGGCAGGAGTCCGCTATCATGATGACATTATAATGCAACTTCTGAAAAATTAACATTATGAGAAAAAAACCCCAACTTTTAATTTTTTAACTTTGTACTCTTTTATTTTTCTTTGAGCAAAGAAAATGTAGCCTTCCATTTTGAGACTATTTAGTTTTGGGTAAATTCTGCGTTTCCCTTTTGTGGTGTATCTCTTTAGCTTGCATGCCTACTGCTCCCAGCCTCTTTGCTGGCCTGAGCTTGCTTGCCAACTGGTATTTACCACTAAGCAGCAGAATCCTAGTTCTCTTTGAGCAGCTTGGTACATTATGGCAGTCGTTATCCTGTAGAAGAGGATGAGGGATGCAGATGGTCACTCGTGTGGCTCTCATGAGAAATTCAATAGGAAAAGTGTCCAGCAAATTGGAAGAAAATTTTTCAATTAATGAATTGAAAATGAATTAGAATTTCTTCCAAAAATAACCCCAAAATTTTATTTTGTATTAGAATTAAAAAAAAAAAAAAAAAAAGGAATGAAAAGAATGGTATTTACTTATTCATCCCAGTTCAGGAAAAAGATGTTGACTACCAATGTGTTTTATAGGATTAAATTCCCATCTTTTTTTCAGTTCTAATCATGATAATGATGTACAAGGAATTTTTTTCTTTCTTTCTTTTTCTCCTTCCTTTTTCCACCCTAGACAGTGAAAATAACTTAATCTAACAGCTTTTACATTGTGGTCTGTGGACCAGAGCTGGCTTGTAAAACATTTTCTTTCAGTGGTTTCATTGTTCGAGAAATGATGCTTCCTGTTACTTCTGGCCATGCGTTTTGATTTTGTGACCAAGTATGCTTAGACAAAAGAAGAAGAATACTAATCAAGTATGTACCTCTTGTACAACTTTACATTCTCATTAAATGAAAGATGACACCAGAACTGCAGAGGTACCAACTCCTCTGAAAGATGGAGTCAACTGAAAAAAGACAGAAATGGCAGCAGTCAGTAAGAGAAATCTGGGACTTCTTCACTGAGGCATTCAGTAAGGAAGAGGAAACAGCACAGGTAAAATATAAGAGTATCGTCTCTGCACATGTTTTAAACTTGAAGGTGTAGGCACTCTGTCTTGTGTTGCTTTTCAAGGAACAGAGAGTCAACAGGGTTCTGGTTCATGGCAGTGACTAACAAACCGAGTCATGATCAATTGCGATTTAAATAGTTAAGTGAGAGCTACGTGATCTTAGCTGCTGCACCATACTGAGTTTTTTTGTTGCCATATTGCTTGTTGCGATTTCACTCTTCTAATGCTTAATTTTTATGTAGTTTGATGGTTGTTGTGTACGTGACTAGATTCACTCCCTACTGGGATATAGGCCAAGATTTTCAAACTGATTGTTTATTTTGAGCGCCTCCATTTTTTATGGATCCAAAACTGGGAAATTTTAGAGAATCGTGGCCTTAAAGGGGTGCAGAGCACGCATCTTCTAAAACTTAGTTGTCTGTGGGGTATGTCAATACGGCACAGGAAAATGAAAGAAGAAGAAAAGGATGCAATCAAAATCCTTGTTCCGTCTTCATAATTTAAATTATGTCCTACCTTTGCTTTGCTGAATTGAGGGGAGCAGACCTGGATGTTGCTGTGCTGCAACCTGGACCGTGTGCCCTGCTGCGGTCCGGGCTGAAGGAGTCAAAACTCAGCAGCGCGACGGCACCCCGACGCCGCGCTTCTCTTCCCCAACCTCCTAATTACTCTAGGACTTGACCTGAGGTTTAGATGTGGTCTTCTACTAAGATGGTGGTGAGATCAGTGCTGACGGAATAGATGTAACAGCTACAGAATATCTATTATAATGCGTACATAACCTAGGTTTTCCGTCTTTCTGTCCGTGGTGCGAGGGCACCTAGCCAATGCAGGGGCAGCAAGAGGACAGGCTTTTTAAAAGGACAGCATGAGCCATGGGTGCTGTCAGGATAGCTGGCTTGAAGTTAACTTTCCCCTCAAATTCTTTCTCACTAATACAGAGCAGTACTGTTTGGGTTGCAGAAGAAACTTCATTTAAAAGAAATACTGGCGTTGAATTTAAAAAAAAAAAGTTCTGGAAGCATTTCTGTAGGTTTTAGGCTTTTTGAATGCCTATTTTTAGGACTAGATGTCAGCTGACATGGCTTCTTGAAAAACGCACTTTGGGTTCAAGAAAAGAAAATAACAAAGTGTAAGCTGTGAAGTCTTAATTGTTAAAAGTGCAACAATAGCTGAAAAACAGGCTGCAAAGCCCGCTCCCGCAGCTGGAGGAAGGGCTACTTTATTAATAGTTGCAAGGATAGGGCCTGGAAGAGGCAGCAGGGGACAGAAGAAGGAGCCTCGTAACATGAAACCATTGCCAAAGCCCCTTACGGAAGGGTTTATGAACGGGCCTGCACCGCATAAGTGTCAAGATAAGGCACGACGCGACGGCCCCCGGCTGATCCGCCCCGCTGGAAGTTACCGCGCTCCGGCCTGCTGTGGCAGGCGCTTTGGTGAGCCGGGGACGAGCACGCGTGGCTCGCTAGCCAGCAGCCTCTGTTTTCCCGACCCTTTCGTTGTTGGCTGGAAAGCCGCGGATGGTGGCTGTGCCGACTGGAGAGGGCCCTCACTGAATAACCATCGCGCTTCGGTGTGCTCCCAGCGAAGTCCCCCAAACGCCCTTGCAGCTGGCAGCCGAGCTGCTCTGCTGGTCCGGCCCGGGACAAGTAACTCTGAACACCCCTTTCCTGGGGGGGGTGGCAGGAAAGGTCCCTCTCTGCGGAGATTTCACGTAACTGCAATTAAAATCCCCAATTTAATCACGACTGCACGTTTCCTGTGGCCGGGAGCCGACTGCATGGGAGATAAGGGGGCTGCAAAATCCCCCTCGTTGCTCCAGCCCCGGCTGCAGGGCCTCTGAGCTCCCAAACCGCCTGGGCGCCCAGCAGCGCGGTGTCCCACGTTAGGCTGCGACTGGTTGTTTATGACAGATTCGGACGACTGCAATTTTCCAGTTATTCCTTAAAATAAGTCCTTACGTAAGTGCCGATAACCCCCAGAAGTTGGGAAGGCCTTGGGAGCAGGAGGGCTGCAGTGCTAGGGAAGTTTTGGTTTCATTTGAAAGCATATAACCATAAAATCGCTTTAGCGCAGGCTCCCTGTCTCACGCCGTGCTGGCGCTGTGTGGGATCTGACATTGTTCTCCACTCTTTAATCACGAGAGCTCTGGTGAGGGGGAGGGAGAGGAAATATAAGCAAAAATCTGAGCCTGATTTTTACCATAGTACAGATTTAATCCAAGTTGCCTGTGCCAATCATAATCCCTCCTTTCAGGTTTGTCCTTTCCATGTGGGTCAATGGCAACTCAATGCCTGATGCATCAAATCCAGGAACTTGCTGAGATTGTCAGTATCCCTGGCAGCTTCACCCGGTGCAGATGACACTTATTTTGACTGTGGGACACAGCAAATATATTCTCAGGGCCAGTCTTTGCTGTGGGCATGGTATCAGTGTGGCCTCCCTGCTCCTCTACTGCTCCCCTCTGTTGTAGGTGTGTTGCATCAATACGAAGCATCATTTGTCGTCACCTTAGTTCTAACCATGTTACTGGGTTGGTTGGTTTGTTGTTTTGCTTTTCTTAAAAGGATGTTTTCCTTTTTCACTAGTGATCTTAGCAAACATCACTGGAGTTGATGAGAATCTCTGCTCCTGCTACTCTGCAGCAGGTGTCCTTTCTAAAATACTTTGGTTTCTTTCTGTATGCTGTACAGAGCAGGTATATACTTTAATAGCTGCTGTTTGTTTGCAAGGGGAATTGACAAGGTAGGTATTTCCTTGCAGCTTTTCCTGCACAACATTTTTCCTCCATCCTTATTGCCCGCTCCGGGTCGTACCAGTAACGGGAGCTGCAGAGCTGCCAGATGAGCTGCCATGTCGTTCAGGTTTGCTTTGGGTGGTAGAAGCAGTTAGCTTGTTATAAGAATGTAATATGAATTAATTCATATAATAATATTAATAATTCATATATAAATTATATATGAATGAATGTTGCTATTTCTGTGGTTACATGTGAAGTAAAAATACTAAAGTAGATGTTGCTTATGGCACTGCTGAGGAGAATTGGTGTTGCTGCTAAGATGGGAGAAGAATTCCATTTCCATGAGATGTTTGGGATTTTATCTGCTGGATTCTTTACTTTTCCTATGCTGTGCAAGAGAAATGTTTAAGGGGCTACCCTCTTACATACCGTGTAGGAACTTGTCCAGTCTAGTCATAAAAAGAGGGTGGTTGCAACTGCATTCATTAATAGCTTCCAGGTTGAGGCTCCGTTATGGTAGACTTTGAAGAATGTGATCAGAAGGAAAGGCAAAGACTAATGCTTTTTGTTGCAACCACTGATTAGATGTATGCTCACCATTTTCTTATCAAAGCCATGCTGGCATGTGACAGAAAGATGGAGAACACCACTCCTTATCCTGTCCAAAGGGGTATATATTTATTATTTCTATTGACACAGCCTGAAGTCTGGTTGGATTGGCTCCCTCTGCTCTTTTGGCAAGAAAGGACTCCCTTTCTTTCATACGTGCTACCCAAGAATGCTAAATCACAGTTTGATTCCATGTTTTAGCTGCTCCATGCTGAAATATGTCCATCAGAATTTCCAGTTTGGTTCCAGGGAGGCTTTCCTTACAGTTTTCTAAACGATGAAAAGTTGATGTTAGAAATGCTGCTAGCCATGCATCAAATCCACAGAAAGTATCGCTTATGTTAAAGGAAATAATTCAACCTCCTTTGTTCTTCTTATTCAGTTTGGGTTTAAAGTGTGTTGAGTGTCCTAGCTATACTAAAACACTTTAATTACTGCTGTACATTATTACTGTTATATTCCAGGAGAAACACATCCTTTCAGGACCTACTCCTTATTTATTAGATTAGAAAGAAACCCAAACATAAAAGATGTCGCATGAGGCTGAAACTGTAGCCCATCTGTTGGGAGACTGCTTGCTGCTATAGGAGAGGCACAGTGATGCCGTGCTTCTTGAAAGAGCTCAGTCACTTTGAGTGACTGAGGCATGTTCCCAGTGAGCAGAGGCCCACGCCCTGGTTTTTTTTGAGGTAGGCAACTTGGAAAGTAAGGTTATCTCCCTGCCTTTCCTTTATTGGCCTTTTTAGGACTTCGAGGCATCAGTTGCCTTCATGGGTCTTTTTTATTATTATAGTTAGTAAAGATGCAATTGGTTTGTGTTCCCCGCCTGAATAGCTTAACTGAGAACCTATAATACTTGCCATTCTCCTCCTTCTTCAAAGCTAGACTGTGATTAATGAAAACTTGCAAGCGGTTTATTTAATACACTATTTTTTGGAGTTTTTTTTTCCTCTTCTCCCTCTCAGCATTGCAACCTGTGCAGCTTCCTTGTACTTTGTTTCTTTAAACATTATTTGGAGTAAAAAATAATTTTGCTCCTGACTTGGACTTTGAACTCTTTGAGATTATATCAAGTGAGTTTGCCTGTACTCAGTTGGTTAGGGTCTTAAGAGCGTCTACTGTTTTTCTGTGTAGGAAGTGCCATAGCTGATTAAAAGAGATTTGCTCTTTTGTCTAATCCTCTGGATCAGCAGGTTAATTTGTGACTTTTCATCTACAGCAGTATCACAAAGTTGTAAGGTATCTCTGCAGTCCAACACTTCCATAGGACAAAATGTAACTACACCGGGTTTAGCCAGGTTTTTGTAAATCATAGTGATTCGTGTGAATATATCTGAAGCTAGAGTCTATGAGTGCAGCTAGGCTGTTGACTCTCCTCAATTCTACAGAAACAGAGAAGATAGAAAAATACAAAGTACCAATGATTCCATCACTCTCCAAACCCAGGACTAAACATGATGACATAAACACAAATATATATATGACTATATACTCAGATATATAAAATATGTATATGTATATATGCGATTCTGTACATGTTCTCTGTCAGCTCTGGCCTCAATTCATTAAGTTATTAATATGCATGCCTTATACTACATATCTATACATGTGAAAAACATATGATAAAAATTAGACACAGGCACAACTGCCTTGCAGAATTTGTGGTCCGAATGACAAGATTTATCCCATATGAATGCCTACAGTGTGGTAATTTAAGTTCACTTTTCTGCTGTCCTAGTAAGTGGTAGCTGCTCTAGAAAGCCCTCTAAGCTTTCCATAACCAGATGTGCCACTAGTAAGCTTTCCAAAATGTGATGTAAAGGGAGTTGCAGTTGGTTAAAGGGCTACGCGGGGCAAAAAGCGGTATTAGTGGCTAATAAAGGTTAATTCTTTTGCAAGCAAAATTAGCTTGCTCCACTAGCTTGTTATGACTTGAAATGTTTGGCCATTGAACTATGCATCTGGCCCATTTGTTGCTCTCAAAGAGATCACAGCCTGACTGACAGCTGTACTGGACTGGAAAAAAGTAGCCCCAATGAGTAAGACCAAGAGGCCTTCAGTTTGTGTGACTTCAGGACAGTAGCAATACATGCAAACAGCCTTAATAAGCAAAAGGGAGGAACCCAATAAAGAACGCGTGTGACACAGGTCCTGGCTCAGGGCACTAATTTTCCTTAAATAACTGGTTCCTAATGCAGAACTTTGTTGCCCACAGATGCTGCCTCCCACTCACGTTATACACGACTACTTAAAGGACGCAAATGACCAGTAACTAGTTGCAGCAACCTTACATAACTGCTGGAAGCCTAATTTCCAGCACAGCCCAGATCTTCTTGCGATGCTCTAAAGTGATTTAAGCTGCACCAGAATAGCCTAAGCTGTGTGGATGTGTATTTATTTTTACTCACTGATGTTTTGGGGTAAATGCCACATCAGAGTGTTTTTATTATCAAGATCCTGTTCCTGCACAATGCAGCTGTACCTATTCTAAACTCCATCAAAGGGGACCATTTCCTTTTTTTCTTAATCTCAGATCAGTTTACTGAGAGCAGTTGTCCCTGACTTCCTTAAGCTTGCCCTGCATAAAAGTCTTTTTAAAGTCCTCCCTGCATCCTTTCTTTCCTTAGCACATAGAAATATGTATGTATATGTATAAACATGCACACACACACACGCGCCCATGCACATTTTAATCAGTTCCTGCTTCAGCTTGTGCATGGTCAGACTGGCAAAAGACTCATGGAAAAGGTTACTGCCAGAGAGCAGGGAAGCACACGCTTCCTTGTGTACTTCAGAAGCTTCCAAACGGTTTTAATGCCCTTTTTATTTATGAGATGGTTCAAATTTCTAAACTCTGTGATGATACCACACAGACAAATGTGCACCAAGGTCAGGACTGATTACTTTTTCACTGTGGTATTGTTTTTGTAGGTGATTTGAGACTCGGTGTTAATACAGGTCATCAAGAGTGAGAGGTTGGTGATGTTGACTTTTGTGCCATTAAACCCTTGAATATTGTTCCTGGATTGAGAGTTTATAGAAACCACATGGAAGTATTGGTTTATATTGTTAAGCAAATTCTGGGTCCCAAACATTTTTTCCATTATCAAACAGTATTTGAGTTAAAAGGAGACCTTGGACTAATGAATGAGTTTGGCTTCTGTAGCATGCCTGTGACGTTGCTCTCTTTGCACCACAGACTCCTGTGAAGTGCCACCACCAGAATTTTGGCAGAGGGTTGAACACAAAAGGGAAGTCTCCCAAGAGAAGACCCATAGGTCGAACTCATCACCCCCAAAATGATGGAGAAAACTACTAACTTATATAGAATTATAATGCTTGAAATTGGGCTTTTGCATCTGTACGGTTTTGTTCCTTGTGAATTTTTTTTTTTTTTTTGATCAGCCATGATTGGGTACAGCCTGGATGCTGTACCCTGTGAGAGACAGCAGTATAAATGCTCTTTGCTTGCTGAGGATCTCAGGAAATCATGCGAGATAAAACTCCTAGTATTTTCAGACCAAAAGGGATTTTTCTCACTCAGAAAAAAGTAAAGGCTCTTTGATCCAGTGGTAGATGTAAAGATACACTTAAGAATTGTGCAGAGGGGAGTCTAACTTATGGTGTTTAGTAAATGATAACTTTGCACATTGAAAAGATAATGAGAAATTACATGAGAGAGATCTTGTAACAACCAGGATGGTAGAGAGGAGAGTTGGAGCTAACATTGTACCCAGAACAAAACTAGCCAACCAGGAAAGCGTTATTGGAGATAAGTTGCTTGCCAGGGTACAAGAGATATTGGTGCTGAAGAGCCTTCCTCTGTTCAGATGCCGCCACAGTTAGAATGGCAGAAATATGTCAATGCTGCTGACCGTCCTCAGGCTGCAGGTGACAGCCACTTCTCCCCTGAATCTCAAGTGTAGAAGTATTAGTACCATGTATTACCAGCAAAGACTAGTAGAAAACTTCTAAAGATATCTTGACCTGACTGAAAAGTCAGAATAGTCTGTTTCCTGCTGGGTCAGACAGTTTTTCTGTAAGGAAGCAAAGTAGTACTGAAATGACGTAGGATGTGACATTTTCCTGCTCCCATTAGCTTTTACCATTGTCCTTCCTCTCAATTTGCATCCCCTAGTAGCTGGACCAGTTCTGGGATACAGGGAATGGTAGGCTGGGATCCTTTTCATCTTTTTTCTCATTATGGGCTAGACTGTGGCCAGTGTTGTTACCTTTCCCTCTCCTTTGCCTGCTGAAGAAATTCAGCTCTATATTCTTGATTGTGTTCTACTGTTATCACTGTACCTCCATGGTTTCAGTTCTTCTTGGTACCCCCTTATCAAAGGCAAAAGTGCTGCTTAAAATCTTTATTTCCGCTTCTACAATCTCCTTGGTTTCTCCTGCTGTAACTCTAGATCTGAAGTTTTCTCCACGCTTTTCTGTCTGGCCGATGAAGCTGGTTTTGTGCAGAAAATAACACCATGCTACAGCAGCAGCCAGCGATGGTGAAGTTGCCCCAGTGCTAAGCTGGTAACGCAGACAGTGCTGAAGCATTTCTACTTTTGTGCTCTCAACTTCTTCTCGGAGCTGGTTTCCTGATTTGTCTCGTTAGCACTGATTTGCTTTGCAGTCTGAGTGCAATTGCTCTCTTGGTGCAATTGCTCTGTTGGTAAGCGTTACAGCAACTAGATCTCCATTTTTCCCTAGCATAGGCAAAGCAGCAGTGATATCTGCCTCTCCCTGGTTTTTCCTTGGCAAACTCCCCAGAAAGATGTGTACTTAATTGTAAATTGCTCTCTGTGGTCAGCAGCAGCATCTCAGCTTTTAGTGTCTCAACAGCAGCTCTGTATTTACCTCTGTGTGTCTCCAAGGCCCCACCTGCTCTCATACAGAGTAACTCTGTATTACAATTAAGTTGAATATATGCAGCAGAAATTAACATATTTATTGTATATACAGTTGATTTCCCCTTCATTTGCTGCTTCATCTGCTTGTTGTGACTTCAAAGCAAAACAAACAAAAAGCCCCCCCATCCCCACCCTTGGAAAAACTATCGCTTTCTTGGGGCTTCCTCCACGCACCTAGTGTATCATACTAAAGCTGTTCCTGAGGTTTAGGCAGGGAAGCAAGTGTCTGTCAAAATGCTTCAAAAGAAACCACGAAATGGGCAGGCAATAAATCCAGGAGCAGCACAAGAGTGGGAATATGAGACCTGCAATATGTAATATGAGTCTTTTAGTCTAACCTCCCCTATTTCCACCCTGGTGCTAAATATACTGCTGACGTCCTTGCAAGAGAACAAACGCGCTTGGCCGTCGGTGTTTTTGGAAGGGCAATGGGTACCGTTAGTTTAGGGTTAATTTCATTTCTGTAAATTTCCTATTTGGTACATGAAAAAGAGAAGAATAATTCTTGTAATTGTATTTGTGACTGGTGGTGGTGGTGAAGTTTGGCAAATATCAGATCAAATTCTGATGTTTAACCTTAATTCAAATGTTTAGTTTTAAATCTAGCATTTCAATTTTAAAATACATTTTTAATATAAATAAAACTGACAACTTTCAATCCAGGTACATAACATGCTCTCCAGGAACTCCTATTCTGGATTAAGAAAAGTAAAGTTGCATTTGAAGTGCATTAATAACTGTTGTAAGGTAAGAAGGTTATTTCAAAATGTTTAACTTTCCTGCAGCATTTGTGTCAGATGCATCAGCAGAACTTTGCTAACCACTGTTGTGTTGTATTTTATGCAGGAGACAGATAGCCATCCCC
>NW_010552286.1:38737-74323 GCF_000687285.1 Phaethon lepturus | reverse complement strand
TTCCCTACCGTTGATTAGGTGGTAGTTTGTTTTTTCTTACCTCTAACCTCAGGGGATGTAAGGAAAAGTGATATTGTTGAAAAAAACCCAAACAAACAGATTCAGGTTAACTTGAAATTAAATTAAAAACTCAACTCAAATATTTTTGCATGCCTGTAAAAATAGTATGTCGATTTTGAAACATATTTATCCAACTTTTCCAGATTTTTTGTCTTTCACCCATCATCATCTTTCCTGTGCAGTTTTATAATCACTCCCCAAACTGAACTTTTAGGGAAATGTGTGATTTACCACTCTGTACTCTTAGCACTGTTGGAGAACAGAAAGTCCATCCAGTGTTGTAAATGGCACCTCTTCAGGATTTTGCAGCTTCTTCTGAAATATTCTGCATTAATGACAACAATGCTTGTTTTGAACTTTACGTGTAACTGTGCTTTGTTTTATAATAGATAACTAGGAATGGTTTATCTTAAAAACTCTGATATAGCTTTGCAGAAAGCTTTCCAAGACCTCTTTCAGAATCTCTTTCTGTCACTATTCAATGAATCGTTAAGTGTCTCTTTATAGCTTTTATGTCAGAATTTTCTAGTTACTCCATTGTTAAATGAAGTGTTTAATGGGCTTTAAAATATTAAATATTGGGTACAAGCTGCTTATGAAATCAGGTGGGTTTTGTTAATGTGATTTATTTCAATGTGTTTTGTATCAACAGTAAGTTTCACTAAATAATTATGAGTGTCTCACAGATGAGTAATCCTTTCAATAGTTTTTTTTTGGTAAAAGGCTTAATGTGCCACCCCAACGCATGTGGACACCAACAGCAGAATCTGGTGCAAATCACGGGGGTAAGGACTGGCATGCAGCGCTCGTCAGACGTGGTGGGTCCCTGCTTGGGTGCAGGAGCACCCACCTCAGGTTGTGCCTCGCCCCTTTCTCTCCAGGGGCACAGTCTCAAGGGGCAGCGGAGGGACCAGGGCATCGGCCTTCCAGGGGAGCATCCCCCTCCCTGGACTCTGTGGGGGACAGCCACCCCTGCCCAGATGCCCCCAGAGGCTGTCCCTCCGCAGGGCTGTGTGCTGGCTGCCTCTGGCGGGCTGGGATCCCCACTTCAGCCTGAGGAAGCGGTGCCGCCCCGGCGGTGCATGGGAGCAGCATTGCTGTGCTGCAGGTGAGGGGGAGGCGATCCGGAGCGTGAAGCCTTTTGTGTGTGAGACCAGATAGGCTCTAGAAAGTTTGGGAAGTGCTGCTTCTTGCTGATTTTTCCATTCTAGGCCCTACAGCAAGCTTACCGCTGGCTGACTCCATAGAGTCACTTCGTGATTTCCAGTTGCAGTCTCTCCATCTACCAAATCAGAGGTAAGGATCGAAGTACCTTGAGATAGTGGGATGGAAAGAACTGGGGTTATTATGATTACACTGCTTGATGTTAATATCAGAAAGGGAGATACTGCCTTCTCACATTCGGAAAGAATCAAATGCTGTGAAACTAGTGGAATTGTAACAATAGCATGAGGAATGCTGGTAAAATACCAGCATGACATGGCTTGAGTTAGAAATATTATATTTTTTGCCACATGTTAGGAACCACTAACCCGGGTGGCTACTGTAACTGATTAAGAATTGTATGGGAATCTGTCTTCAATATCTGTGATTTAAAAATATCTTGGAACGTAACACTGGAAAAGAAAATATATTTCCTGAAATCTGCCTCAATGCCATTTTGTCACTGTTTAATTTCTATTTTTCTCCTGGTTTTTTTTTTCTTTTTACTTATTATTTTAAACACCATTTCTTCATTTTCCCAAAGAACTGACATTTATCAGAGGTCACGTGCTGAATATCAACTGTGTAGTTATACATGCTCTTTTTTTTTTTTTTAGGAGGAATGTAAGCATTTCAGGGAGAAGAATCTATTTATCTTCCTGATTTCTATAAGACAGGAAGGAAACTTGAAATGTTTTCTGTATGCTTCTGTCGTGTCTATTGATTTTTTTTCCCCTTAAAAATTTAACCATGACAGCTGGAAGGATCTGATAAAACTTGTTAGGTTTTTTACAGTTCCTATGGTCTCTACTTAAATTGCATTAAGCACTTAAACTCAGCCTGACTAAGCTGGAACGGATGCTTTAAAGTAAGAATTATCTTCTGTTTTGTAATAAGGAAATGAAAACTGTAGAGCTACAAGTATCATCATGGGCACTTTTCTTCCTAAACAACTCAAAACAGCTTTAACTCACTGGTAGTATCATTTCTGCTCTGTGGGCTTGAAAGCTCAATGAGAAGACTTTCCCATGCCACAGAGAACAGAATATCAACAGTTCTGAGTCCAATTTCTAGCTCTGACACAGATTTCTTCTGTGGCTTAGAACAAATTATTTCTTCCTCATCTGTTTTACCTTACTCACCAGCTATATAAAACCTCTGAGGTGTATGTGCTTGCAAAATGCTTTAAAGCAGTGAGGTGAAAGTTTAAAAATTCTTTAAAAAAGTTTCCTCAGCCTGCCTCTGCAGTTGTCACTGGAAGTTTCAGCATAAACTTAAATGGTCAGAGTGAGGTTTAGACTAAGATCTGTTAAAATCCCACCTATAAAGAGCTTTATAAATTTAAAGTATTGTTGTCAGGAATGGCTTTCTTTTAAATTAGTGACTTCATGTAGATATTCATATTAACAAGGTTTCTAGTCTCCTTGAAACTTCATTCAGATTAGAACTTGGTTCTCCTGACCTGTACTAGAAAGTATTCAGACAATTAATTTAGTTGGCCCGGTTCTTCTCCTTTCACCCACTTAAAAACACACCTTCCATCATCCTTGAAGCCACATCAAAAAAGTGGCTCATGCCTGAAATGTCACCATATTTAACTGGTCTGGTCTGGAGGTGGCAAGGTCTGGTGTCCCTGAACCTCAAAATGGACTGACAGTATTCTCTTTGTTTAAAACGGGATTCTGGCTTTAAAGCTCTCACTGCCCTTAAATGTGATATGGAAGTAGGAGCAAGTGCTGTTCGGATACCAGACCATAGGCTATAAGTGACTCAGTAGGACCAGAGGATTGGCTATCGCAGCTCAAGAGCACTGTAAGCTTCCCAGCAAGCTGTCCTGGTCAGTAAGTGAGGAACAGCATGGAGTACCAGCACCCATGTCTACTGCTGAAATGGATACTGCTAGGTTGTCCCAGGACCTGACAGGTTCAGCATCTATATAGCTGTCTATGGACCAGTGGTGAATTGATTATCTCCTCCTGCTAATTGATCCTGGATCTCCCATACCTCTGTTGGCTTCCTAAGTTGTGTAGTAGGTACCTTGTTGCTTTGGAAGGCTCAGGTGGGTAGCTCGTATGGCCAGAGGGTTTGGCCACAGCTATGCAGTTAGTTTCCAGCTGCTTCCTCAAGGTCACTGTGTTCAACTTTTTTTTTTGTTGAACTCCAGTGAGCTTGCTCTGGCCCGTGCTTCAGTGTTCTGGTACTGGCTGAAGCAGATAGGACCTGAATGATAACTGGCATCAGCAGCAGCCCAAGAGCATGAGGTCTTCCACTGCGTTGCTATCTGTCCTAATGACCATGCAAACATTTCATGCAGGAATGATTTCAAAGAGGCATTCCTCTAGACTGCACATCAACAGGAAGGGTTCCACCAGAGAGCAGGCCTGTCTATCTACTTCTATCAAAGACTGCATTTGCAGGCTCCAGATAGCAAACTAGGTATGTGGCATCCTATAGCAAGCCAGAGGAAGATGCAAATCTAAATGCAAAATTAGGTATTCCAGCAAGGCAGAATTTTTCACAATGTCAGGCTGAATCTAGTGGCTCTTCAATCTGGAAGCAATGCTGCCAAATGGTTTGTATATAGTAGTAATGTTTAGCAGCAAATTATTGAGCAGACAGGTGGAGGCACAACAAATTCTTACGGTCTCAAGAAAACTTTCAAGTGCCGTATTCTGATTTGGGGAATTTTGCCTTCAGTGTCAGGAAAAAAATTCACTGAGATGGACTTGGTTGCTTAAAAGCTTTGTCATTTTTAATAAGGTTATTCTAGACAGCAGAACTTCAAAAGCTGAAATGAGATAAGGTGTTGGAATAAATGTGTACACAGATTTTGGTCTTCATGGCTTTACAGAATTACTCAGACTTCCTTTATTTAAAAGAGGAACCGCATTTCCCATGTCCTAAAAGTGACAGTCCTATAGTGAAAAGAACTTGGTGATCCTCTGCTTGATTATAGGGGTCAGCGAGATGCAAAAACAAGTGTTCCTTGAACACAGTGATTCAGATGCACGTGCAGGGGTTAAAGGGTTCACAGCTCAGAGGAAATGATATGGTGGCTAAAAGCTATCTGGCAAACAAGGTCAGCTCTGAGGCTGTTGTGAGTTTTCTACTCTGGCCATAACACTCCTACTCTAAAACAACTTATTTAATTTTCACTACAAGCAAGGAATGCCCAGATGAAGCAGTTCTTTTATAATTGGAATTGGCTGAGTTACTTCTCCTGGTTGGAACTGAACTGGAGAAATGGTCAAAAATATTTGAATGCTCTTGGCGCATTTGGTACTGTGTAACTACTGACAAAATGTAAATTATTACATGGTAACTAGACAGATGCATGCCAGGTTAGTAGTGTGAAAATGCCTTGGCAAATTAGATTAATGACTGCATGGGAGACACTCTGGTACCGCTCCCGTTAGTCATGTGAGCATGTTTGATGAGAAAGAGATGTGTCTGGAAGCTTGAGCAAACACAGTCTGAACCAAGTGCTCATCCTGTTAATAGAAAAGACTCCCGGAGTCATACCATCGTGATCCGTCTTTCTGTGTGTGTTCACACATCCTGTTGTCTATCCATGAAGCTGCAATGACTGGTCGGGGCACTTGTAGTCAGTTCTTCAAAGACACTTAAAGCAAACAGTGGAATTGCCAGAAGCTATCAGATACTTACTATTTTGATTTAATGATGATTTTGTGAAAATCCAACCTAGGGCTAGGTCCACCAATGAACTTCTGTATTCTAATGCACCTAATGGAATTTATCTAGAAAAGATGTACTATACTGTGCGGAGGACCATGCCTGGACACCTTGGGAGGGAGTGCACAAAACTCTGCACATACCGAGGAAGAAACTGCTGGCAGGTAGGAACTGTTTGGAAGAAGGACAGGACTTAGCTTATGTCACCTTTCTCTGCATTCAGGATGCAGTTCAGCCTCCTTCCTCCCAGGGTCCTCAGCCATGAACAGTTGTTGAGTGATGCAGCTTGGTGCTGCACGGCTAACATAACCTTCTGTAGTTTCTCAGTGTATGAACATCTCCCCAAAACTCTGTAGCCAGTTTTAGGCCCTTCTTCAGCTCCTAAAAGTGCCGCCTTTTCAGCAGCTTTTCAAAGTGCTAATTCGCAGCCCACTGCTCCTTTTCTCACATTGTCTTTACTCTTTCTAAAATAAATCTCTCCTTCCCTGACCCTACTTAACTGTCGTGTAGTGGTTAGAGACACCAGCCTCCCAATTCAGTGGGATTAACGCTGATACTGATCTACTATTTAATTTCTTTGCTGATTAGAATTAGTCTCCCCAACTGTTGGCTCAACAATCAGCATCATTCTTTTTGCAGCACTGATATTTTTCAGCTCTACAAACTCTTACATTTTCTAGCCTGATGAAAGGTCCACGTAATCAGCTAGTGTAACCATTTATACAACATAATCCATGGAAATATACAGAATGAGAAGTGAAAACTTCATTCTTGTTTATGGTCATTTATGGTCATGTGCTGAAGTGCTGCAACTGGTTTTAGATATTTTGTTAAAAAAAAAAAAAGTTGGCTAAATCTTGAGCTATGTAAGAAAAGTGATGGTAGGCTTGCAAAATAAGACCCACAGTATGATATTGAGAGAATTAATCACGTTAATTCCAGAAAGTTTGAAGTGACCTCTTATTGTCCACAATAGAAAGGAAATGAAAAAAAAAAAGACAATATTTGATTATTCTCATTAGTTAACAACAAAGAAAGAAAGAAAAAAAAGTGTCACTAAGCATTGTGAGGGGAAGATTAGGATTATATATCAGGGAAAAGTTTATAAACGTAAGGACTCATAGCCAAGAGACCAGCTGCCAAATGAAGCTCTGGAATCAGCACCACTGACGATATTCAGGGCTCAGCTAGACATCCATCTATCAAAAAAGGATAAAGAAATCATTCCAGCCACAATGTAGAGAGAATTCAAGAGTTCCCTGCCAAATTTCTATCCCGAATAGTGTATGATTTAGTTGGAATGGAAAAGGAAAGCACTTTGGCTTGCTAGATCTTTCACTGATAGAATCTTAAAAGCACAAATTCTTCTTCTGTCTTTTTAAAAAATTATTGCTAGTAACTTTTAAAAAATTTTATTTATTGTAACTGGAGTGTGTAGGCCTTGCTGTAGTTTCAGATGCGTTGATCCTAGCTTAGAATGTTGTTACATTTTCTTGAAATAAGAAAAAAATATCTATTTAGAATAAAAAAATAGCTCTTAGAATGAAAAATTGTTTCACAACATCTTTTCATGGCAGTTTTCTGGATGTTGTCGGATCACTCATATGAAGCCCAAGGAAAGACCGTCAGGACGGTATTTATTTTTTGCATGATTAATTAGAGGTATAAAGGATAGTAAGACTGGAGGGTTAGGACGGTTATAATGGTATGGTGAGCTTTTTACCTCTATGTCACGGCTTCAAATACAGGCCAAGAGGGATATTTCTCATTCATTACTTCTGAGTTACTGTTCAGAGGGGTGGTAATGACCTAGTTCTAGTGTGTAGGCTAGGTAACACTCATACAGTACAGTGTTCAGGACTGAATTGAGCTGTCAGGCTAAGACTACTGATCATCAAGAACTGGGGTTCGGGTTTTTAAGGGTATCTAGGCCTTTAACATTCAAGTAGTTGCCTATTGCAATTTTGAGGAGTTTGAAAGCATTCACCTTGAGCTGAAGTAAGTGGAGTTAAGGTAGCAAGGCTCTTTACAGAAAGCGAAGTATACATTTATCTGGGACATTGAACACCTTTAAAATTACAGCCTAGCACCCTCAACAGATTTTCAATGGAACTCTGATTCACCACTTTTCAATGCAGCCTCAATAAACCTCTGATTTCCCCGTTGTTTATATGAGCACATACTGTAAAAGAGAAGATGGATGACAGTTCATTAGCTTTCAAGTATACTGCTGCAAGCACAGTCTCCTTTCACAGCAATGTCTTCCAAAGCATCAGTCATATCAGAGAAAGCAGGCTAGTGCAGAGATGAAGCAGATAACACAGTTTTAAAGGGGCTGTTTCAGAAATAGAATTAGCCTTAAATAACAAGTGAATCTTCGGACTGAGTGAGTAGCGATTTTCTGTAGGAATGTAACACATAGAATTTAATATTTGCAAGCACAGTACCATCCATACCTTGCATTCCCTAATTTATACTGTAAAAATTAGTGCTAGTTTCTAAGAAATGCTGTAAAGTAGATCAAGCTTAATTCTTTGCGAAAGTAAGTCTGCCACATTGTCGCTCTGCATTATGAAAATGTGTCACATGATGGGAGGGAAGTATGAATATCTGCTATCAGATGTATACATTTGAAAAGGGAAAACACAGAGTGAAATCATCAAGCCACATTAGCCAAAGTGAACAGATAAGAAAGGGTATAACACTGGAATTGTAAACAGTCAAGCAGAGATTACATCTCTCTGTGGAACTGTGCATGCTTTTTAGATGTGAAAACTAAAATGTTGATAGTAGAAAAAAAAAATCTAGCACTATTTATCACAGAACATGTTCAAAATACTTTACGGATGGGGCAATAATTGTTACGTGTATAAAAAAAAATGCTATTTTGTGTGTCGTTTGAAACTGGTCTGCAAACGACACAACTTATAAACAAGGAAATTAACTGCCGCTGGACTCCGACTGGGCTCCTGTATGTATGCGCATCCTTTGCCCTCGCACCCAGCTTCTTGCCACAACTCCGATGGTGTCACCGACTGTGAGCCACAGCTCTCGCTGCTGCCCCACCAGCATGGCCTGGCACCCAGCACACCCTTCTCAACCACCACAGGAAACAGGTCATGCATGTGCTGCTCATCACCTTTATATTCCTTTCTGAATGTTTCTGTGAAACCACATGTGCTCAAGTTTGTAAGTATGGACATCAGATAAAATGCAAGAAAGATCTTGCCTTTGAATATGGCCGAGTCTCTATTTTCTGCATTCCTTCTCCTTCCACCATTGAGAGAGAAACCGCGGTGGCAGGAAGAGCACACCATTTCCTCTCAAAGAGACTTGTTACTGCTGTCAGTAGCTCACGTCGACACAGATTTTGCTCTTTCAGTGTTTGCTCTTTCAGCTGCACAAAATATGAGACTTACCTGTACACTTAAAGTTGCTTAAATTGGACATTTTGGTAGAGGAAACAGTCAAACTATGTTACCACGTAACAGGAGCTTTTATAGTTGACCATTCAGGCAGTGCTGCTGACTGCTGAGCTTGCTCTTAGTAAGAATGTGCAAGTTGTGCTATTTTTACTTGCTACTTATGTAGCACTGGACTTGTCTGGAATAATTAATTTATTCTTGCATATACAGGTATATATCTGGCAACAAGAATTTAGAGGAATTTTCTGAATTCTCACAAGACTTCCATTGAGGAGGGAGAGAGGAAACCTTGCTGAAAGCAGCTTTGAATGAACTTCAGAATACATGTCCAAATACATTTGACATTCCTCTCAAAATACTCACTTGTTTGCCTGTGGCGAGTGCACTTCATTACCCTTGTCATGCCACTTCATACTTCTTGTTAACTTTTATATTTACCCACTCATCTAGTTCAGTGGGTCTTATTCCCTGGTTTTCACCCGCTACCCTTTTCCAGTTTTCGCTCTTTCCAGCTTGCACACAGACACCATCTGGCTTTACCCCCGGGGTTTCCTAGACAAGGGCAAGCTAGTTAGCCTTGTGAAATCCAAACTCCAGGCAAAACAAAAACTGTACAAAACCTCCACCAGACAGGCTTTCTCACTTCTGTATGAGGGACATCTACATTACCTATAGCAATTCTGAGAAGAGAAATCACAACTTGAGCAGTAAGTTATTTTCTCAATCAACATACTCTTTTCCCCAAACTCTTCCTTTCAACTTACTGCTGTTACTACAAGTCTGTTCCAGTCAAGAGAAAGTTTGACCAGTGGGTGTGTGTAATTACAGAGCTTCAGAGTAGAACATCATGTAAGAAACTGTCTATAAAAATGCTTGGAATAAAGTAGATTGAGAACAGATTTACTAAAGAAATTAGGAAGTCATTCCAGTGTTCTTTTTCTGTTCTAAATAACATAGTGCAAATAAATCTCTGAGGCAAGATTCTGGACAAAGACATTCTTTTGAAAAGCAACCACAAGATTCCTGGTCTTCTTAATGGAGAAAACAGAAAGAATTGGTCTCGGTCTGGGACACTCAAAATGCTGATCCTTTTGAACAATGTGGACAAGTACAGAATATTGTCCAATGTATTCATCCTTGAGCAGAAATAAACCAAATTTGTGTGCTCTGACTGTCTCATAGGAGCTGAAAAAAAGAAAAGAGAACCCCTCCCTTTCTTTTTTATGTTTGCTAGTTTCCAAAGCTCCTGAAGGAATTTATTTGGGCAAGGCATTTTGAGCTGTATATCTGATTTTCCCTGAGAAATTATGATCTAGTTGCACACTTGAGTGGTTTGGGGCCAGGTATTATTTTATTTCAGGCTTTGGGAATCTAAAGTCAGTAGGGAACTGCATGTCTACATAGGTGCAATTCCCTAGTGCTGGACTGAGGTGAGTTCTCCACAACAACTCAGCCATCCCAGCTTCTAAACTATAAAGACTTCATTTTTATTTTTCATTGTTGTATTTTGTTGTCTCTCCTGACTTAACAGTAACTCCTGTGTGTCTTCACAGGAAGAATGTGTATCATGGTCCTGCTCTGACAGCACAGGCTCAGTGGAATAAGAAGGTGAGCAAGTTTTCTGCTGTTGTACACCATGGAAAGATAAAAATATAATCAGCTGCTTTTTCTGCTTGGCAGTCACAAGATTGGAAAGGAGGGTGTATGTAACAATAGTTGGGGACCAGTGATACAGATAAATAACTTTCAACCTTGTTAAATGCCCTGTGAAAAGCAGCATATATTGCTCTCTGCTCTCAGTATGACTGAGGTTGTATGACATTTAGATGATAAAAGATGGTCATGTAAGTAGGTGACATATCAGATGTGCTATCTTTGCTTTGCAGCATTCCACAGTGAAAACCACAATTTCACTTTGGTTTAATGAGCATGCCCTGATGACGTTAGTAGGTTTACATTTTGACATGATCAGAAGAGTAGAAGTAGACTGGCTAATGTTAGTAGGGAGCAGTGTCTGATACTAATTAGATAGTTAGAATTTTGCAATCTAGAATTTGATTTTTGTTGCTCTTTGAGCTTTCTTTTAAAACGGTGGCCTTTTCAGTCAACACTTGTCCTGGTTTTGGCTGAAGTAGAGTTGGTTTTTCTTCCTGAAAGAAGGCTGGTATAGTGCTGTATTTTGGATTTAGCATGAGAATAATGTTGATAACACTGATGTTTTTGGTTGTTGCCAAGTAGTTGTAGTGCTTCTACTAAATCAAGGACTTTTCAGACCCCCATGTTCTGCCAGCAGGGAGGTGCACAAGAAGCTGGGAGGGGGCACAGCCAGGACAGCTGACCCAGACTGGCCAAAGGGATATTCCCCACCATGTAACATCATGCCCAGTACATAAACTGGAGTTGGCCGGGGGGCAGGAATCGCTGCTCCGGGACGGGCTATTGCTGGTGAGCAATGGCTGCATTGTGCATCATTTGTTTTTGTATATTCCTTTATCAGTAATATTATTATCACTGTTATCATTGCTGTCTCTTCTTCTTTTGCTGTCCTATTAAACTGTTTTTATGTCAACCCACGAGTTTTTTTCTGATTCTCTCCCCTGTCCCATGCTGCAGGGGAGGTGAGCGAGAGGCTGCATGGTGCTTAGTTGCTGGCTGGGGCTAAACCATGACAACACTGTACAGAGAAAAATCTTGCCAGTGGAAATTCTTGTGTCAGTTAACAAACTCAGGTATTTAGCAACAGTCTTAGAAGGGTGACTTTTAAAGGTTGTGAGATGTAAATCAGCAATCTCTGCTTTTAACCACAGTGGATGCACAGGTTCCTTTTGAGTCCTAATGAAGGACTCAGTGAGTCCTGATGAGTGCAAATGAGTTTGGAGCTGGAGACCACAACATGTTTGAATTAACTTTGATGTTAATTTTGCACATTTCCAAGGTATGTAAGATGTGGCTAATAATAGTAGCAGGTGTTATCTGTTTCTCTGAGTATGTGGCATGAAAGTAGTGTGGTCATACAGTTATGCATTATTTACATGATGTCAACATGTCAGCAAGTGGGATGGCAGAGCCAGATTAAATCACTTCTGATTTTAAATATAGGATGCTGAATAATAACTCTGTGTCAGACTTGAGGACATTGGAATCTAGCAAATCAGCAGCAGCTCAATATGACAAACTCATTTGAATGGGTTTCCCCTCCCCGAATGATGAAGGAATCAAAATTAAGAGTCAAGAAAACTGCGTAAAATTGGCTTCCCCTACCCTGAAGCAGAAGATTGCATCCTGTAAAGAGACACTCTTTGATCACTTAATATAAAGATGCATGGCCCTCTGCCCTCACACCGGAGTGTCTGCTCCTGAGAATGGGCAACTATCCTGTGATACATCAGTTTGCCATTTATCTTGGTACAACTACTTCCTTCCTTTTTTTATTCTTTTTTTTTGCAGAAGCTAGTGCAACAGGTCTACAATTGCAAATGGTAAGTGTATTTGTAAGAGGCAATCGCATTATTTAGAATGAGTGCTTTAAGGGTTTGAGGTCTCCCAAGAAAATCTAGGAGTGCCGTTCTCAGCACTGCTGCTTCTTCTGCACCAGCTTTGATTTCTGAATCACCCCTCAAGTTGCTTCACCTTGGCAGCTGGTAGCAAACTAACTCAGCAAAATAAAATCATTAATATATTTCTCTTAGGTTAGTAATCCAATTGGGTTCACTGAGGAGCCACATGAAAATCAGAGAAAGTGGAAGGGAAGGAATGGGCCTGCATGCCAGGAAAGGAAGGATGCAGGGAGAAGTGGAGGGAGCAGGACTGGTAGGTGAATTCAGCCACACTGTGAAACCTCACCCTAGAATGGTTAGTGCACAAGGAGGGAGCTGTTAGAAGGTTGAAAGAAGCATCCAAAATACTGGGATTCATTTTAGCTTGTCACCATAATACCCTTTTTATGAAACTAGAGCTATGTATGCTCATAAAAACCTTCTGCTTTTTTATATATTAAAGGATAATGCAACCATTGGAGTCTGTGCACAGTTCTTTCAAGTTAAATGCTTAGTTCAACATTCCACTTCCATTTCCTGGTAGAAAATGTTTTATATGAAAGCAACTTTAACCTTTCAGAAGGGTTCATTTACTGTTACGTTTGGTATCAGCTTTCCAAAAAATGCAGTCTGCATTTGGCGTATTATAGGTTCTGGTTTTAATATTGGTTTAGACAAAAAAAGAGTCCTATGCCATAAGCCAGAAATAAAATATTGCACCAGAATTCTCTCTATACATGAATTCACCCCATGAGCAAGTGGTTTAAAGTAGGTCTGATCACTTAAAGCTAAGACTTGGGCTCAATCTATCCATGAACCAGCTGGTAACAAATAACACATTCAACTCTCAGTCACAGAAAACTGTTAGGTTGCCTTTTTATAGACAACTACAACCCTACAGCTCCTGAAGCACAAGGGAATATCATACGGACTTGGAAAGTGTTGAACACCTACCATATGCACATAAAGAAGGGTAATAAAGATGAAAGGCCTGAACTGAGCTTTAATTCCTATTTTTCTGCTTTTGATTTATTAGCTGCTTCTCCATTGCTGCAATTTTCTTTGGCCTAAAATTAGGTAGAAGATGCTTGAATTGCTTAGTTTGATCAAATCAGTCAAACTTAGCCTTCCCTCTCTGTCGGTGTAACACATGATAAACGTAAAACTTTAAAGTACATTCTTGCTTTCTTTCAGCATTATTGTGCATTCATTTCTGAAGTGCTGACTGCTATAACAATCTGTTGCAGCAGGCAGTTCCTGGCCATGTGTTACGGAGGTGCTGCAGTCATGGCGCGATGAGCACTGAACTGGTAGAGCTGTATCAAGGTGACTCTGAACTAGAGCTAAGGCTGACTTGGTTGGGTGCAGGATCGTAAAAGCATGGCTGAGCTGCTTTTGGGACATGAACAGCTTCTCTGCATAGTGCTGCAGTATGCCGTGGGACTATCATCTCAGCTGTCAGG
Source organism: Phaethon lepturus (assembly GCF_000687285.1). Classification (NCBI taxonomy): domain Eukaryota; kingdom Metazoa; phylum Chordata; class Aves; order Phaethontiformes; family Phaethontidae; genus Phaethon; species Phaethon lepturus. The sequence continues at coordinate 60,943 of NW_010552286.1, read as the reverse complement.
TTTGCTGAGGAGTCTCTGCACTGTGGTCCATTGCCATGTATGGATGTATTCTGGGAATTATCCTCCACAGGACTTCTGCCATCAATAAGCACCTCTTACAGAAAAAGACCCTTCAGACAGGCCTGGCCATGAGTAAGACAATAAAGGCTAATCCTCTGTGCTGCTGAGCGTCAGCTTCTAATAAAGGACTCAGAACTTGTAAGGGTAAAGCTTCAAAGTAAATACAGATTTACAGAGGGAGAGCAGATAAGAGGGTTGTAGCCCACCCATTAAGACCACCTGGTTTTAATATATGGTAGCAGTCAGCCTTTGTGCGACACACTCTTTCCATATCCTAACCCTGTTCCAGGGATTGAGATTTCCAAGAATTCTGCTGGTGATGTACTTGTCAATGTTGGGTGCGCTACAGAGGCTAGTTCTGCCAGTCATACATAATAGTTTTATCATGCCTTGAATTGCAGCAGCTAAATCTGACAGTGATGGTGAAGCAGAACCTTAGTAAAATAAAGTTGATGGCATTTAATATCGCTGATCTTTTCTAATGATGAGTTCATGTCGAATGCTTTGAACATGGAAAGGTCTGCAAAAATGCAAACTATTATTTTATCTGGAAATGTGTTTTGTGGCATCCCAAAGAGTATTCACATTTCTTATTCCTTTTTTGTGCATGTGCAGGAGTTCTCATGATTTTTCAGCAATCAGTCTATATGGGGATAATTTCATTGTGACAAGAAGGCTTCCATTCTATCATGAAAAAAGGCTGCACAGAAATCATGGAAAGCTACAGAAGTGTATAGAAGTATCAGTCCTTGTTTGAAAGTGCTGTGGCCTATGGAGACGGAAACCAGAATGTGGATTTGCCTCCCAATTTTATAAGCTTCTAGAAACCCAAATGGTGAGAAACAAATGTGAAAAGTTCACGAAAGTTGTGGTTGATTAAAAAAGAATAATTTCTTAAAGCCCTGTTGCTTTTAAGATGAACAGACCTGGCAAGAAGGATATTAATTATCTTGAATACCATCGTTTAAACAGGTAGAGCTATTCCCAGTATTATTTGGTTACCACCTAGATTAGTGTTATACTTCTCAGCTGCTAACAATGAAGTTATCAGTCGCTGGAACAAATTATTAAGAGGAACAGTGAGCTTACCAATTCTTGAAGTCTTCAAACGGGGAGTGGATGGTATGCTTTAGCAAACAATGGAGACACAGCTGGGTGAAATTATATGGTTGTATTAAAGAGAAGGGAACATGCGATATTCTATATGGTCCCTTCTAGCCTTAAGAGCTATAGGTCTATAATTTCACAAATATGGCTACAAAGAACCGCTTAGAAGTAGTGATGACCATAGCAGCAATCTGAATCCATCTCCTGATTTGGGGCTGATTATTCCACAGTATTTAAAAGAATTACAGACTGTAGTAAGTGCTGTTTCTACATGTTTCTGTCACTACAAGTCATATTACTAGCATAGTTTTACAAAATTGGAAATCCCTTTTTGAGGACTAAAGAGACCCTTCCTCTCCCCCAAATAGCTCAGTGTACTTCAGTTCATGAAAAAGTGTATAAACAAGTAAACATGCATGCTGCTGCTTTCTTACCTGATGTGTTTCAGTCATTAAAATCTGAAATAAGAAGCTAAGATGCATTCAGTGCAATAAAAGGCAATCCATGAAGGAAATTCTAAGGTATTTCTTGAGTATGGTTAAACTGTCTCATTAATCATAAGACAAAATTACTCCTGTGCCAGTATGTCTTCCACCCACAGAGGTGGGTTTGGCATCATAGCCAGGACAGCATAGTTGGGATGTCCTAACACTAGAAGATCTGAAAAAACATCATGGCATAGCTTTTCAACTATTTCAGGGAAAGCAGATGATTTTACGTCAGGAATGGATATGCATAATTCCAAAGGCAGATTTTTAGTTTTTAGATTGTAGTCAATGGCTAGTTACCCTTGCTTCTGTGAGTGTCTAATAATCTTTTTGTGGCTCACTTCTATATATGTATGTTGTACCTAAATAAATACATTGACTGTCCCTCAGCTGGAGGGCTGTCTGCAAGACATGCTTTAGCCAAACAGTGTGTCACTCAGCTACAATGAAGGAAGCATAATATAAGAGAGCCCAGAGGAAATTTGATAGCTTGTCATATGCAGGAATTCAGCTTGCTTTATCAAGCTGTCTTTTCTGGTCTTAAGTTCCATGAAAGTATAACTTGTGCTGATTCAAATAAGTTCAACTTTCTCTTGCTACTGTGTTTTGTGCTCCTGAGAAAAGATGATTGGAAAAGCTGGATGCTGAAAAAGAGAAGTAGCCTCTGACTGCCCTTAAGCTTTTCAAATATATTATCCTTTAAAGAAACCAAACAACTCAGTTTGTCGTAACAGTTTCAGCATCAACAATGACTAAACTATTTGCCATAAAAAGGACATAGTAAAATATAGGTGTGTATGTTTAATATTTTGATTTCAGGAATCTACAAGAACAGTTTTGGATTTATTTGATTGAAGGAACTCCTCAGTTTTAGTTTCCTACAGGCTATCTGTGTAGCTTTCTTCTAAAAAGTATAATAATAAAAATAAAAAAAAAAAGGGGGGAGGGGAATAAGAAGTTGCTAAACATTTGAAAGGTTGGAGGTCTAGACTATGTTTCCATTCATCAAGGTGGTTGTCAAAAGTAATTTTTGAACCACACTGCAAGGAAACTGGGAAGAGCTTGAACTGCTAATATTCCCTTTGTTGTGTGGATATACAGAAAACAGTTTTCTTGTCCCACAAGGATTGTGTTGATTTTGAAATTTTAGGTCTGGCGTGGGGCTCAGTGGATATATGAGTGACTTAAGAAACAAACAAACATATTTCATTTTAATGCTGACCTTTTTTTCTTTTTTTAACCTTTTAATATAAACTAAATTAAGTTTCAACAGGAGAAGATCCTTTTAACCGCAAAACCAAGACTTTTTGTTTTAAAAATGTTGAAATGACACATTTCTAGAATTTCAAAACCTGTTTTTCCAATTTTTTGAGGACAGGAAGCTCTTCTGGGAATAATTTCAGTTTTGATGAATTGTCAGTTGTGACCATCTTTCTCTATGAAAGCCCTGTTTTCACTCCCAACTATAAACCCAGGCTTCCAATACTTTCCAGAAGTCTAACGTATGATTGCCTTAGCTATCTTACTGATGCACTAGAGTGAGACATAGATTTATTTTGGGCAACTATCTTTATCCACTGGTGCAATAAGACAAAAGTGAGAGTGTTGTGGTGGTCTTAATTTGGATTCTTCTTCCTCTACAAGTACTCGAGATTGTAATAGTTCTGTGTTTTGTGTTCCTACATTTCACATACATACTGTTTCTTGTCAATTATTGGTTCACAAGTAGATATGAGTTACATGTGTGCTAGAAATTAATGTCATTAACACACTGAAGGCTTTTTTCCTTTACAGCTGTCAAGAAGGATTATTTTCCTATAACTAATGACTACGGTTGTGTTGATGAGACAAAATCTGATGCCTTCAGTTACAGATTATTAATGAACCCTGCTTTAAAAAGTTTGGATGGCTCTTACACCTGGAAACGAACACTGGATGTTTTTTTCATTTTTGAAGACAATATTTGTATATATTTGCACTACCCTAGAAATAAATTCCTTTCATGATTTGACTGAATAGACCATCTATTCTGCTAGGAAGGAGCTAAGGCACAAACTGCCCTGCAGCCAGAGGCCCCACCTGCTCTGCAGGCTGGAGATGGAGGAGGCCCCAGTGGTAGAACAGAAGCACCAAAGGGCTGGGTAAGGGCTGCACAAATACTGCTAAATTGTTCCGGTGAAAGTCCTTATGTTTCTCTCCTGTGTGAGAAGACAAACCCAAGCTGAGGTGTTCAGAGCTCTGAAAAGAAGTGTTGGTTCATAGGGATTGCATAAGGAAGTTATCAAACAAGCAAGAAGGGGTTTCTTCCTTTCTGAAACCAAAAAGACCTCGTACTCAGCAGGCTCTTCCCCTCCCTCCTCCAACCAAGCGCTACTGTATAATGTCTACCAGCTAGTAAATGTAAGTTACCTTCTATATGAACAAAGTACCGGCATTTTTTAAGGCTTTAATATCTCACAATCCTGCTATTTAGTAATATTTTAAATGTCTTTTATTAATAAAATTGCATAATTTACTCAGCTATACTTCCATAGGCATCATTAACGAGAACAGCTTTAGAGTGTCAGGGCCCAGGGGGCACCAACGGGCCCTGATGTGCCTGCCTGGCCCTCAGGGCTCCCCCCATCCTGCCCACGGCCCAAGATCCCATGTCAGACCCCGGGGCTGTCAGCCCCTGCCCCAGTGGCACCACTGCAGGGCTGGTCTCCAGCCCCTCGTGCCCCTGCCCTGCCTAACCCTGGGCCCCAAACAAGCCGGACCTACCTGTAAGCCCACCACCCGGCCTGGCCTCGGCCTGTACCTGTCCCCAGGGAGGTGCCTGAAGCCCAGGGCTGGGGCTGCCCCAGTGTCCCCCGGCTGCTCACTCCTGGCAATCCCCTGGAGAGCCCTCCACCGCTATGGGTGTCCCTTCTCCAGGGAGCCGCGATCCTGCATGGCACCCTGACATAGAGTTTGCAGTGAGCCATTGCTGCCCATAGTGCATAGAGATACCACCATTGTGTCCAGATAGAGCAGACACAGCCTTTTCTAACAATATATTCTTGTGGAGCAGCTTTGGCCTTCAGAAGGAAAGGGCTTCTCATGGCAGAGGTATTGTCCTTCATTCTTAGGATTGAACCCTGCTTCTGATGAAAGCAGGTAGTGGAAACTGCCTCTTATCTTACCTTTGTTGTAGTGTATTCCCTTGAAGTACGTGACTCTGATGTGCTCTATGACAGTAATGCAGCTGGACCAAAAGCGAAATTTTAAATCATCAGCTTTCTGAAATTAAGTACAGGTTTACAGCTTTTCCAACTTGAGAATAACTCTTTTATTTCAGGTTTAGCTGGGAAAGAGCTGATATTTCCTAATGTAGATATGCTCTTTACATAATAGCTTATATCACAAGTTTTCCATCAAAAATGGTGAAGGTCTTGTGTAGGGATGCTTGGCTTCAGTGGGGCTTCCAGCACGTTATTCAGTCACAGTAAGTTCCAACACAACCCGTTCTGAAGCTCAGATGGCGTTAAAGATACACTTTAAGACGTATATGTATTCCCAGGTCTTTCTTTACTTTTTTTTTTTTAGCAAGGTTTTGAAATTGTAACAAATAGTCTGAAGTCCATCTGGAGACTGATTAATAGTGTCTCTGGGATCAAGATGTCTTCATTGCTAGACAGCCAAAGGGAAATACATTTTCTCCATTTCAGGGTGTCTGTATATCCTGTGTATTATCAGGAGCCCTCTTCTGAGCTGGAGGAATTAGCAGTGGCCTCTGCAAAGCATCAGTGCTTCTCTGAAGTCCCAGAGAGGGATGGTGCTTCATGATGCATCTTTTTCCAAGTAATAGTTTTGAAAGATGCATCCCATTATCCTTCCAGCTTAGGAAACCAGAGGTCCCTCTGCTGTGCCAAGACCTCCTTCCACCCATAGTGCAAAGAGGAAACATGCAAAAAACACCTAGTAGAATATCCCGGTAGCCAAATGTATCACCAAAGTTAAATGCCCTACTTGTGTATTAGCCTTCATGTAACAAAGCACTCTGAGTTTCATCCCTTGCTGTCTATGCTAATCAGTAGCACCCTTTTTCTAATCCAGCTCATTTTGTATTGTTTCGAATCCTAAATTTGAAGCATAACACCAGTGTTATTTTTGGACTGACAGAGAACCAGTGTATTGTAGAAGATCAATGGGGAGATTTTGGCAGTGGAGTAGGGAGCAACGGGGGCTTGTGGTGCTGCCCTTTGCAATTAGAGTCAAGGTAGGAATGGAGGCTTGTGATGGGGGGCAGGACTGTGCACTGCTTTCTGTCAGGCACAAGCAGTCTGCAGTTGAAGGCAGAGGCGATTTGGCTTTTGTGCACCTCTTGAGCACTGTGAAAGTGACTAACTGCTCTTTCATTTTGAAACTGAAAAGGAAGCACATCAGTTTGTGGTTCTGCTGCTAAAATAATTTGTTTCAATGGCAATTCTTGTTTCTGAATCTGATGATAGTTTGATTTTGCTGATTGTGAGTTTGGAGCATCTTCAGACTCAGGAAAATTTCAGCAGCTTCTATCCAACATCAGTTTTAATATCTTCATGGCTATGGCATAAGTACTTCTCTATAAAAAGAATATCACTTCTTGTGTACAGTTATATGGCAGTTTAAAGGCGGCAATTATTTGGAGGTTAATCGTAATGGCATTTGACTGCATTATCTACTTTTCCTGCTTATAGGTGGCCCATGGCAGTGTCCTGAACCTACAGCTGCATAAAATAAGTGGTAGACATCATAGAACATAGAAACCTTGTTGAAAATTATATTGCCTCTGAAAATCAAATGACCTCTTAGGAGCCTAGTCTTAGTACTAAATTTTTACTCTGACCATATTTATGTCTTGAATTCTCACTGTCTGTTGGTTCAGAAGTGGAGTTAGTTGTTGCAACTTCACCCTGTCATTGCATTACTTAAATAGTATATTATATATTAAATAAATACTTATGCATAGATGTTGTCAATAGATAATATGCATCCTCAAAATTGACAATACAATTAAATGACTTTATAAATCAGGAAGGCATGTAACGTTTTGTAACACTGATCTTAGTACCAGCTAGAAGAAGGGGCAGTGCTGATGAATAGTGTGAATAGTTAGGTTTAATTCTTTGTTAAGATAAAACAGGAGCACTGGATTCTGAATAACTTTATATTGGCTGCGTTCACTAAGAAATGATGCTCCTTACTATTTCAGGCATTTAAGTTTACTACAACCTGAATGCAAGTCCCTTCTGTTGTTATGAAATCATATACTTAATACTTGAAGAAAGACCCAGTCTGTACATAAGGACATTCTTTTCTTTCCCACTTTTGGCAGCACATCTTCTATACTTCCACACTCAGCTAGGAATATTTGCAACTGTTATCCAAACAAAGATACCTACTATCATAGCTTGGTCCTGACCTGACTCAGGTCCTGCCTTCAGCCTGAATTCTTGCAGGGGCAGCTTAGGAGTTTGGCTGAAGGAACCTGTTGTTTCTGATACAGCTATGAAGGGCAGCATTTCATACTTATTTGCAAGAAGAGAAGATTTATTCTGGACTGAGGACATGTTACTTTAATGCATATTTTTGGAAATAGAAGGGAAATAAGTAGCCTTCTACCCCTTTCCCCCTGAAGCAAAGAAATTTGACAGCTGCGAATGGAACAGGCTGAAGCCATTTTGGAGATGGATGTTTAAGTTGTACAGCATGGATAGGATTCTTTAATAAGTATTCTCTTTTTTTCTTTCATTACATGAGGATTTGCTTTTCTTGGATCACATAGATTCTTGTAAAAATGTAACAAGCTACTATTCTAAATATGCCAAATAAGAAGCAGATGGATCTCTTTAAAGAATAGTCTATCAGTAATATTAATGGGATTTCATGTTTAGGAACCAGGCACCTCCCTTTCCTCATGCCAGCCTTCTTGGCCTGAACAAAGAGGCTCTTCTAGCAATGACTTGCACATGGCAAAGGAGAAAAAGGAGGTTTTGGTAGCTACAAAATAAAGCACAGCATTTTTTCTCTTTTCACAATGTATTTCTAATGTGCTATAACCTTGGCTATTACGCACAAGGTTTTCAGTGGTGGACTGATTTAAACACAAGGTTTGACCCTGTTGTCAATGTCTCTTTCACACCACAATTAAACTGGTGTAACTCTGTTGCCTCAGTGGAGTTCCTCTGACTTAAGTGTGATCCTCCCAATTAATACCAGGTAGAGCTATATTCATGTGACTAAGCAGGAGCCCTCTGAATGACGCAAGTTCCATTTGGTATAGTGTGCAATACAAATGTACATTATACTCATTAGACACTAACTTATGCATTTTAGATTAGAGCTTTACTTCAGGTTTTGCATTATCTTTTTGCTTTAGCTGAAGTGGCCCTGTACTCTCCTGTTCTCGTGACACCTTTCCTAATAAAGAACGCTCAGCGATATGAGTAAGTATCGTGTGGAGGGCCATCCTCTACTTCTTCATGAACAGCTTCATATCACATATAACATGTGTGATATGAACATATTCTGTGCTATATACTATCAAAACCTTACTTACCTGCTGTGCTGAAAGTAAGCCAAGAATAGCAGCTTCAGAAATGGCTAGAGTATGCCCTTTTGAGCTTATTAGACTTCATGAGTATACATGGTGTGTCAAGCCTTGGATTGACTGTGAGACAGCCTAGTGGGTGAAGGCAAGTGTGAGACAGATTCTGTGATTCTTGTAGCCACCCTGACTGCTCCCAAGGGTGTTATGGGCAAAGCATATGAGTTGCACAAAAGATGCACTTCAGAGAAATCAAATAATAAAGCTGAGATGTTCCTTTTCTGCGTTATTTTCTTTTACTTGGGATATTTCCAAAGTTGGGTGGGATGTAGAGTACTTGTTTGTTGATGAAATGATAACTTAACCTAGATAAAGCACATACATACTGTTATTTTAATAAAAGAAACAAGGCTCACATTTAAAAGGGAAATATAATACAATAAACATCCTTTTGTACTGGCCTAGTTATTTTTCTAAACTTGTGTGAGGCTGAGGTATTTGCCTTCCAAAATAGAATTTTTGCAAGAGTCTGCAAGTTCTGTAATACCTTTTCCAATATCTGTTGAGTGAGCCAAAGGTCTGTTGGTCAAGTGGGCATCTCAGTTACAACTCTTTATTGAGTGTCTGATGCATTAGGCTTTAAGTCCCACAGACCTTTCTCTTTCTGGGCAAAGCTGTTGAGCATTTAGTTTTCAGCTTCATCTTAGTTCCAAGGAAAACAACAGAAAATGAATCCAGTTTTCAACTGATGATGTCCATGAGTCTTGGGTGTCCATGATGTTTCGGTTTAAACTATTCAAAGTGATCAGAAGGATTTTTTTTTAAAACAAATTTTATTTTAAAACAACCTGAAAACTGAAAGAAAGAACATTTTCAAATTTTAACCCTATTTCCCTTAGAACGCTGATTTTTTTCAGTAGTTATTGAAGTCTTTTTAGGATGTCCTATTCAGATTTTCTCACCTATTTGTGTATCTTGCCCTTAATGCATTTTTGAATGATTTTTAAGTAAAGACTTGATACATGCAGTCTTTGTTCTGTAGATGTTATTGCTATTCCTCTCAAATTGTAGTAAGACTACTTGTTGTAAACAAGGTAGAGATAAGAATGGAGGTAGATGCGAGTTCCACTACCCACAGTACTGAGGGTAATTATGCCAAGTTACTGGTCTGGGATGCTCCCACTCAATGACAGCTCTCACTAGTGCATCTGGTTTATTGTAGAATTTCAATGTTATAATGAATATGTTCCCTTGCTACCTTGTGACCTGTCAGAGGACTCCAGATGGAAACACCCTTCCTAGAGAGATTAGATTAGGGAGTGAGAACTGGTGCGAAAACAAGTCACACTGCCTTCATAAATAGGTCTGTGTTCAGGATCAGTCTGATGCGAGGCTACAGGAACCTGATGCCACCGTCTGTGCTTAGAGCTGCTACAACAGCAACCGTTACAACCTACTCCAGGCCTTCTGCGCTTCCACCTCCAGCATCCCTGTATCCACCCACGAGCGTGTTCATTAGGGACATCAATATGGGCTCCCCGCAGGAGAAATAACGTTTCCTTCCTTTATAGCTGGAGCAAATAAAGGAAGCCCAGCAACTGCTTCTATGCTCGGCTATGATAATGGTGGGCTGAATATGCCCCAGAACGAAGGTATGGGGTCAGTATGGTGGAGAGAGTAGAAGCATTTGCTATATCTTGAAGGGGAGAAAAGGGTGCACATGGAAAATTTCCTGAGTGATTTGTATTTGGTATTCTTTTTCCGTAACACTGAGTGTTCTGGTAGCACAAGCTAATATGCATTTAAAAATCTTCCTAGAAATACTAAAAATAGTTAGTCTTTTGTCGTGGCTTTAATGACATCCTGAAACGAGGATAACTTTACAGTAGGTGAAGACTGCTTAAAAAACTGAGCTCCTGCCTGGTGGGATGTTTGAGATTTCAGAATATATGTAGTTTATTTTCGTCTTGCATTAGAACAGATAGTTAAAAATGTTTGCAGAAAAAAACTTGAAATGTTTCTCTTTGGTACTATCAGATCAAATATAAGAAAACAAAAATCCTCTCCTTTCAGGGAAGAAATGCTGGATATCTGATGATGACAATATTAATGACCTTTGAAAATGCATTATAAATCCAGGGCAATGTCAACATTGGTATTAGTGGTGGATAAGTTTGTTTAAATAGCATTTAAAGCAGCTTATTCATGAAACACAATCTTTTGGATGTTTAGAAATGTCTTATTATGTTATTATGCTTAGAGCTTATCATTATTATACTTAGAGCTGACCTGTTGCTCATTTAGCTGGAACTGAAAAGTTGTTCTTGCCGTCTATTATATTTGCTTGGAAGGAAGAAAGGCTGGCAAAAAGCAGTATTGCCGAGAACTTTGTTTCCAGTGAGGGGGCACCCATAATGTTCAGGTGAACATCGAAAACATTAGGCCTTCTCCATCAAAATGGTGTTATGTACCAACATGTTCCACTGTCAATTGTAGTCAAAAGAATCCTAGTTTAGTGTCTCTGAACAATGATGGTACATTTTTTTTTGCAAAGAACAATGCTGGCCACACTTATCCATGGGATAGTCATTAGTAGTTTGATTAGCATTGTTCTGAAATATGGTTTTCCAGCCAAAACCTAAAACCTTCCCCTCAATCCCCCTCCGTGAAAAGTATGCTAAAACTCTGTAAGGAACAATGAAGTTTTACAATCATTTAGTGAGCACACTTCTGTTCTTCAGTCATGTCTGTACAATAAGGGGAAATCTGCAAAGTGATGAACATCCTCATCCCCCACTAAGTTCAAGAAGAAGCATCGGAGTTTAATTAGTCTTTAATATCTCTTTCTAAGAACTTTCCAGTCAGAATTATCAAGATGACCTTATCAAAATGCTCTCTTTCAGCAATGAGGGAGTGTGTTATATTTTAAAAAAAAGATACTATGCCATGTGGATTTGCAAAAGCCCAGGTGATTCTGTGGCTCTGAGAAATCTCCTGTATGTAAGGACTTATTTACAGTTCGATGGGCATTTTTGGTCTTAAAAGCAAGACATAAGTCCAGCTCCTGAACTGAAGAGGCTTGGTGCTGCAGGAAGAGCTTGGTACTGGGAGGTGTCAGAATCTGAGCTTCAGTAGTGTCTGATGGAAGAAGTGTTCCTTTTGATTTATGAGTTTGGGGTTGATTAGTGTGAGTGAGGCCTTTGCAGCCTGATTTTCTGTTTCCAAGGTCAGCACAACAGGAAAAGCAGGAAGAGAAAGGACTAATGCCTTCTGCAGATTATGCAGTACATTAAGATTGAGGCTTCCCTGCTTTCAGTTTGTGTTACAGAGGTACTAACTGTCATCAACAGGAATAGACCAGAGAATTATGGGATATTTCTTACCACTTCTTACATATGTGTCTTCCCAGCTCTGCAGAAAATGAAGCTTTCTGCCAATGGTGGATGAAAACATAGTTATGGATCTATTATACTCTGAATTTTTAATCATGTCAGGTGAAGATGAATGGGGAAGATATAAAGAAAATTTAGCTAGTAAAGTTTCCTTATGTGTTTCAAGGCTGGAATAATTACTGAGAATACTGAAAGATGTGCATGACAGCCTGCTTTGTATCTGCTATGGTGGTAAGCACTGTGCTCATGGCATTGACCATGCAGGTGTCACTTAGCAACAGAAGCTAGCAATTCCTGACTTCTAACTGCCTATGGACAAGACGTGATACCATGAGGTCAAGGGTTGGAGCCTGTTGAGAAGTATGGAAAGCTGTAAAAGATAGTTGCATAAGGTAGCTGGAAAACAGTGATGTGTGAAGGCCAGGGGTGTCCTATCTGGCTTACCCCATCTTTTCTAGGGGAACTGAAAGTATGCATGTCTCCACTCCCTCTTTTGTAGACCTGGTGATGTTTTCTATTAACAGGAGAGTGTTTTCCTCCATCAATCTGTGAGCCATTGTGAAACAGTTCTGCTTTTTCTGTATCCTTCAATGATGGCAGATAGGGTAGAATGCGTGATGTCTGAGCTTCAATAACTTGTTTGTAGCTATGGAAAGTTGTGTACAGGAGACATCCCTTCTAGCTGGCCTTGCAGAGATCACAGAAATGAGTGGACTACATCTTTCTCCTTGATGACCTTGCCTGCTCTTTTTCTTTATATCCCTGGTGCAGCTACAACCTATAGCATCATGGTGGCGTGTGCATTTTGCTAGCAAAAATCAAGATGTCAACTGATATTTGTGGCACTTGCTACAGCACTGTATTTCATACCCAGAATTATTTTTTTAAGGTTTGGGAAGATTTATGGTAAGAAGAATACTTTTTCCATTTAATTTGGAAAGCTTCAGCACAAGGATCAGGACTAGGACTGTTATCCTGGACTCATAGCAATGACATACATCTACAACTGAGAGCTGCGAGGAGGTGTTAGGATTTTGGTGTAGGCCAAGTGATGGCATTAGACATAACCTTCTTAGAAACAGTTTCAAAAGTAAGCAAGAGGAGGCAGAAAGTGTAGCGATGATTATCTAAAGTTCCCAGTGACTAGAGGAAGGCAACTGGGGAAGTGAAAGAGAGAGGTAGTGGGCACTTATCTCTACATTTTTTTATTATATTCAGGCAGTACTGCTATAATGATATACATGACATCTTGTGAAAGGCTGAAAAGCTTTCTCTTCTTCATGAGGTTATAGAAGCTTGTTTCCACTGAAATCCTGCAGATATGGAAGGTGATGACTGCTTTCCCTGCTGCTGAGAAATGCTTGCAAACCCTGGTAACTGATCTTGCAGTACTTACTTCAGTGCCAGTGTCTTAATCATGTGTCCTGTATTGGCAGTCACAGACAGTTATTTGAGCTGCAAAGCTAGGGCAGCATGCATGAGGTATCCTTTTTTGTGGATAGAACCTGCATTTTGGCTTGTTACAATGTTAAATTATGAGTATTAGTAATCTTTTGAATTGGCTAAACTGAAAACTTAATGTGATGGTTTTGGCCGAGGTAGAGTTAATTTTCTTCATAGTAGCTAGTACGGGGCTATGTTTTGGATTTGTGCTGGAAACAGTGTTGATAATTCAGGGATGTTTTAGTTGTTGCTGAGCAGTGCTTACACAAAGTCAAGGCCTTTTCCGCCCCTCATACAGCCCTGCCAGTGAGTAGGCTGGGGGTGCACAAGAAGTTGGGAGGGGACACAGCTGGGACAGATGAACCCAACTGACCAAAGGGATATTCCACACCACACAACATCATGCTCAGCATATAAAGCTGGGGGAAGAAAAAGGAAAAGCTGGGGGAAGAAGAAGGAAGAGGAGGGCGTTCAAAGTTATGGCATTTCGTCTTCCCAAGTAACTGTTATGCGTGATGGAGCCCTGCTTTCCTGGAGATGGCTGAACACCTGCCTGCCCATGGGAAGTAGTGAATGAATTCCTTGTTTTGCTTTGCTTGCGTGCGCGGCTTTTGCTTTACCTGTTAAACTGTCTTTATCTCAACCCACAAGTTTTCTCACTTTTACTCTTCTGATTCTCTCCCCCATCTCACTGTGGGGGAGTGAGCAAGCGGGTCTGTGGTGCTTAGCTGCTGACTGGGGTTAAACCATGATGGTCCTTTTTGGCATCCAACGTGGGGCTTGAAGGGTTCCAGATAATGACAGATTTGATTGGAATTTGATAGATTGAATTTATAGCTGTTACTGCTGTTTAGCTATTAATTGATAGGCTCCTGTACTTGCCATGGGGCTTGCTTGCCTTACTGTATATTAGAATCTAGTGCTTGTTAGTGGCTGCTTCCTGCTTTTGCTGCTTGCTGTACTGCTTATCACCTTACTCTGCTGCGCCTGGGAAAATTTTGATAACAGCAGTGGCCATGTGCCTGGGCTGGCAGATGGCCAGGGCATCGCTGCTGTGTCTGTGCTGCTGTACTGGACAGGCTGGAACTCCAGTGTGAACTGGAATCGAAAGGACTGTTCACAGGGAGCAGGACACTCCAAAGTATCTGTGGCCGTGGATAAGCCCATGTCAGAGCAACTATATCTTGAAGCATCTGTGGCTGTTCTTATGTCTGTGACATAGCAGGTGTACCTCTGAAAGGATTGTGGCCCAAGAATAAGTCCATGCTGGAGAAGGAACACCTCAAAGCATTTGCAGCTATGGATGAGGTCATGCTGGAGCACCTGAAAATGTGTGGCCATGGATAAACCCACAACAAAGCAGGTACTCCCCTGGAGGGACTGCAGCCATGGGTAAGTCCATGTTAGAGCAGGTTTACTTCTGAAGGAAGTGTAGCTGTGGATAAAGCCATGCTGGAACAGGTGCACCTCAAAGCAACTGTGACTGTGGATAAGTCTATGTCGCAGCCTGTGGAGAGACCGTGGCTTCATAGATAAGGCTCCACTTGGAGCAAGTACTCCCCTAAGGGACTGCAGTCTGTGGACAATTCCAAGCTGAAGCAGGGGTAAAGGGAGGAGTTCGTTGCGATTTTAAACCCGATGGTCTGGTCCAAAGGGACCAGGGGTGGAGATTGTAATGGAAATACCTTTAAATTGATATAACCCGGGCTTTGAGTTGCATGTTATGGGAATTATTATAGCAGGAACCATCTGAACCAATGGAGGACAAGCCTTACAAGTGCAGCAGTGACCCTACCTGACACCTGGCTTTGGTGCCCGGTAACTCCACGCAACACATCATCTCTTCTGAGTGACCACCATAGCAGATGGAGCCCAAAATCATGGACTAAATGAACTCAATGGACGTTTTGTGGACGTTTATGGACATTTTTACAGACGTTTCACAGAGGTGGTCCATAGACTAAGGGAATGATATCTGTGTATGGTACCAAAGGTCGGGAAGGGTGGTGGTGGTTAATGAGGATGACTTTGGATAGTGTGGGACCTAAGCATGACTTAAATGATATGGAATTAAGGAGAGGAGAATGTGCTGGTTTTGTCTGGGATAGAGTTAATTTTCTTCATAGTAGCTAGTACGGGGCTATGTTTTGGATTTGTGCTGGAAACAGTGTTGATAATTCAGGGATGTTTTAGTTGTTGCTGAGCAGTGCTTACACAAAGTCAAGGCCTTTTCCACCCCTCATACAGCCCTGCCAGGGAGTAGGCTGGGGGTGCACAAGAAATTGAAAGGGGACACAGCTGGGACAGATGAACCCAACTGACCAAAGGGATATTCCACACCACACAACATCATGCTCAGCATATAAAGCTGGGGGAAGAAGAAGGAAGGGGGTATGTTTGGAGTGATGATGCTTGTCTTTCCAAGTAACTGTTATGCGTGATGGAGCCCTGCTTTCCTGGAGATGGCTGAACACCTGCCTGCCCATGGGAAGTAGTGAATGAATTTCTTGTTTTGCTTTGCTTGCGTGCGCGGCTTTTGCTTTACCCGTTAAACTGTCTTTATCTCAACCCACAAGTTTTCTCACTTTTACTCTTCTGATTCTCTCCCCCATCTCACTGTAGGGGAGTGAGCAAGCGGGTCTGTGATGCTCAGTTGCTGGCCCATGACATTTAACCAGCTAGGATCTGGGAGTGAAAGACAATGTGCTGTCAAAATTTCACTGTGGTGCTGCATGGAGCAGGCGAAACGGGGAGTTTGCCAAGTGTTTTTAGCCTGGTTGAAGGGTCGGGGGGAAATCACAGCTATGGGGCATGATTAGACTTGAGGTGAAGCTTGAGGAGTTTCCATGACTAAAAGACAACATAGATAAGAGTGATATACACACTCACAACCCTGTAAATATGTCCCCTTTCCTGTTTCTGCCTGGGTAGATTGCTCTGACTCATCTAGATTGTAATGAATGCTCTTGTCTGCCCTCCTATCTGAGTTGCATTTGATCTCTCTAGAGATACATAGGACCTAGATGGCAGGACCTGTGGCCCTTCACGCCCTGGGCATCTACCCTATTCCCGTCTGAAAGGGATATAATCCCTGGATATCTGCTGTGCCAGCCTGCTTCCTGCAGGTGCCCATAAATTGAGAGGTTTATATGACCTTGTTCCTGGATTATGCATGACCAAGCTCCAAATCCTTTAAAGCGTGGTATTGTTTTAGCTTGCTGTCTTGCACATAATCTTCAGTGCCTGTAATTTGGTCTGATAATGGCTTGTGATCCTGACAGTCCACATGGCACATAGTGCACATAGATGACCTGTATAGCGATGCTGCTCTGATCCAAATCCTTGATCCAAAGGAAAAGGTGGTTCCCCTGGGACCACTCAGAGTGAGACAGATCAGACTTTGTATATTACAGCTGTGGCCGTATAGTGGTCACAGAGATGAAGGCATGAATGTGGCTGTAAATATGTTAAAGGCTAGAAGAATACTGTAGAAGTTGCCCATTTTGCAGGAGAGCTGTACTCTGTAGGTAGTTGAAGGTGGTAGCAGCAGTATCCAGTGAAAAACTGCATTTCTTTCTCTGCACAGCATAGTAGGAAAGGGGTCTTGAACTTACTTACAAAGGAATCGGGACATCCAGAAACATAATTTCCAAATCTTTCATGACTAGAGAAGGGGAAGGAAGGCCTCCAGCTGGGTGCAAAGGCAATTCAGGTCACAGTGAAGTACACAGATGATCACAAGTTTTTCCAGAAGAAATGGGTGTTCTGACATCATCTGAGATTTAGACTGACTTAAATACGAGCTGCCAGAGTCAGTCTTTGGTCTGTGTTATGGATCAGTGACCACTTTCAGGCAATTCTACTCAGGTTTCTATCATTTTATGAATCAGACAGTATGATGTTATTCATATACAAACATTCCCCTCACACAAACCTTTTCAGCAGCCCATGAGCTTGTCAGTCTGGGCAGAGGTAACTGTTAATGATGTCAAAAAGGCACAGCTTTATTAGGGTCTGTTAAAATGGGAAGGATTTTTTTTCAGCCAATTAGTACTTAAGAAAAAAAAATGTGTCTTCCTCAAATACAGCACAACATGTACTTCTTATTAAGGACAATGTCTGTGCTGAGTGTCATATTTCAAACTTCAGCTGTTTTTGCTGTTGCCCTATTCAAAAACAAGTATGGTTAGAATTTCATTACAATGGGAAAAGTGTGTTGTGTGTATTTTTTTCCCACTGTTCCATAGCACAAAAGCTGTTGGGAATTTGCTCCCATTTTAGCAAGATGTACTGGTGTTGTGTTTTGTTTTGTTTTTACCCTAAAGCATTAAAAAAATCAGCTTCAAAAGTGGATAAATGTGTGAAACCAAGAGGCTAAGGAAGAAATAATTTTCCCACTTTAATTAGTATTGTTGCTATTACTGTGGTAGTTGGCTGAATTATTCAGGATCTTAAAGTATATAAAATTAAAGATATAATTATTAGTGTACGTATTTCTGGAGGTTCAACTGCAATCAGGCTGTTACGTGATGTAGTACGTTACTCCTGTAAGTAGCTTTGTGGCTTCTGTGTTTCACTGCAAGAATCTTTTTGTGGCTGGATATGAGGCTTTTAGGGCTCTCTTACATTATTCCAACCACATTATGTAAGGTGAAAGGGTTAGTGTACACGTCTAATTTGACAAGATAGATGAAGTGAAGGAACCAGTCTTTATTGTTGAGATAGGGAAATGAGGTGAAGGAGACATATGCCAAAGATCAGATAGATTAAGGCCAAGAACTGAGGCCATGTCTTACAATTCCCATAATGATAAGAGAAAGTATTTCTGTTTGGTTATGGCAAACTAACACAGGTAGTGTCTGTTAAAGTCTTTTGGAATTCCCCTCTCTCCTCCCCTGCCTATTCACAGCAAAATGTATTTTCACTAACGGTGATTCTGCAGTGCTTTTGTACTATATGTATAGGAAGCTGAATGAGCGTCTGGGGACCTTTTAACGGGATCTATAAAAAGTCTGTGTCAATAAAATCCTGTCAGATCTATCCTTCAGTACTGTGATTACAGAAGAGGAAAAAGAAAGGCATTGCTCAATGTGACTGCAATATTCCAGCACGTAATCTTCTCCCATGTGGTCATGTTTCCTCAGATAAGAAAAATTGCCGCTCTGGTGTCAGTGGGGATGGGGTCACTGAATGGGAACAGGACCGTTTTCATTTTTTTCACAATGGACAGTTGTTTTGTGTGTTTTCCTGACTGGATAAACTATGTCCATGGTTACTGAGCAAAGTTTATTTCTGTAGGAAATAGGTAACCATGTTTGTGCCATGGGGGTATCAGAACACAGAGGATTTGAAAGGAAGGGTCCAGAGGTCATCAGCAGAGGGGATATGATGAGGAAATGCAATGAGATATATCGTGTGGATTCTGGCATATACTTCATGGGATGCTTCCTTTCAAGTGCTGGTGAGCAAGAGAGGCGAATAGAAGCTCTTTGATAACACAGCAGCAGGGTGAATTCATTTCAGGGCCCGCTCTTCACCTTGTATAAAATAGTGCAACTGATTTATGCCCACAGAGGATTTGGCTTGAAGCTTTAATTGCTTTCTTGGCTAAGTTCTGTTTTCCTTATGTGTGCTCAGACTATCAAAAGAGCGTTAAATGTTATATTTCACCAAAACCTGTTGCTCCTGCCACCCTGTTTGTTCATTATATTCTCTTGAAGTATTGCTGCAGAGTAACTTTATTTCATAGCACCAATAAAAAATGTGTCCAGATCTACAAATGGCTTTGTGAATACCAACAGCATTCCTGAATTGTCCTTTCTTGTTAAGTGACCAGTGGAATGCTGACAGGCTATAAATGTGGAGTTAATCTCACCAGATAATTTATGCTGTTGCTACACTGTTTGTATCCTGTGTTTCCACATTCATCTTCAGGTTTCCACATTGCTTCAGGTATAACTTGTGCTTTGACCTTGTGTAACATTATTGCCTAGAGCACCAATTAAACTGTGACTGCAGCTCATATAGGTATGACCGTAAAGCTGAGACTTAAGACCCTGCCCAAAAACTGGGATAGAAACTCATGCACTTGGTTTCTGCTGAGTGCAATGCAGTTATCCTGCCTAAGTTTAGGATCTAAGGCCCTTCCAAATTAAAATCTACTTGGACTGGATGTACTCTTGAATACTCTGTAGCTCTTAGAAGGAGGAAGTGATGTACTTTCACCAAAGCAAACAAATAGCGGACAGCAAAAGGGATATTTTAAAGTCGCTTTTGCAGGTAAGAATCAAATACACGGAGAGACTGAAAGATTCACATAGGATCATGCTAAAAAATGTGATGTGTGATGAAATGTGATGTTAAACTGAAATTTCAGGCCAATGCCTTAATGGCAGGATGTAAACTACTTTTATTTCACTGTTGCTTTATGCTTCTTATGTGCAGTGTATCCATATTTTGGTTATATTTGAATCGTAATCAAATATTCATGGTAGAAAAAGTCTGTGGCAATTTCAGATGTGACTGTATCCTTTGGCTGCTTGTTACTGTATTTCTGAACCAGGTGGTGGGATGGCATGAAAGAAAGTTTCCCATCTGCCTCAGTGCAGAAGCTATCTGTGTCTGGTTTAGTTGGGACATGGTTACTTAAGGGTGGCTGGCTGACATCATGGTGGAGCAAGTCAAAAAACATTCACTGAGACCATTTCCATTATAATATATACTAGGATCTTGTACAATGGGCTACAAAAAAGTGTACTCATTAGAAAACTTGACATTACATTCCTCAGAGCCTCCGAAGGATCTCAAAGTTTTCAGATCTTTGAAGTCTCTCTAGAGGTGAGTAGAAAGGTGTGAAATTGTGCCTTGGACTACACTCGTACTAAAAGATCGTTTTTGCATGTGTAATGTACCTGTCTGAACTGTAGCAGACCTTCTGTTTTACCTTTTCTCTCAATGGGTGCATATTCTTGGTATTGGGAAGTTGTAATGCAATCTGATACAAGACAGTTTGTTGTGTATCAATCCCAATACCAATCAACTCACTAGCCATAATAATGCCTCATAGTTGCGGCATGTTTTTATACAGCACAAGAAAGCCATTGGTCCTCACAGCATGCCTGAGGAACTGCTGGAGGCTGCAATGAAAGGAAGCCAAATTAGGAATTAAGAGCAATTTTTTGGTTCATGCAGTCCATCTGAGGGAAGCAGACAGATTGGAGCTTATGTGTCAGTGGTCAGCCTTTTCTTTGATGCTCTTAGGAGTAATGTCAGCTGAAGCTCTGTGTGGCCTGAGTGCAGGAGGATTTATGATCATTTGTATTACAGATCATGGATTTGCTGCAAATAAATAACGGGTGTTCAGCCTGTGGTGTAGGCAGCTTCAAGGGTGGACCAACAGCAGCCCCCCAGTGCCTGTAGGAAGGTTATCGAGAGGGTGGTGCCAGGCTATGCGCAGCAGCACGTGGCAGGAAGATGAGACCCAACAGACATTTACTGAAACAAGAGAGGAGCAAACTGTACATAAGGAGAAACCTTTTCTCCATGAGGGCAGTCAGGCAGTGGAGCAAGTGCCCAGAGGGGTTGTGTGGTCTCTGTCTTTGGAGGTTTTCAAGACCCAGTTGATAATAGCCCTGAATATTCTGGTCTGACCTCATGGCTGAGCCTGCTTTGAGCAGGAGGTTGGACTAGAGACATCCTGAGGTCCCTTCCAACCTAAAGTATCCTCTGGTCCCATATGACGACTTACACCACAGAACTTTACCATGTAATTTCTTGAAGAAGTCAATACACTTTGTTTTAGTGGAATCATACATCTCTTAGAAATTATTTCAGCTTTGATTAAGGAATTCTATCCTGTTGTAACTATTTTGTTAATTATGCTTGTCGTTTAAAAAACAAATGACAGCTTAGCTCAAAGCTCTTAGTTCCGACACTCGTAGTGAAACTAAAAACCTCCTACCCCTTCTCTGCTTTTCTTCCCTTCCTCCTTTCTCTCCAGAAAAAGTCCCCAAATGGAATGAAAAAAATCCCCTGATTGTTAAGTGAAATATCAATATAGAGGACAATATTTATTGGTCAAATCGTTGGTTCTATTTCAGTTTTTAGTTTGTGTCCTTAAATTAAGTGCAATGTCTTTTGTTCTTATTCAAAAAAGGTTCTGCTAAGTCATTGGGGCACATCTTGTAGTATAAGGGTGAATTATGGGCCACATTATTTTTCAGACATACATTGGACTGGCAGCTGGAAGTTCCCACCATCTCATTTTAGGGGTTAATACTCAAGAATAACCATTTTTTTTGTGTCTGCAAAAGTCAAAGAGGAAAATACTTCTATATTCTTAGAGAGGCTATATTATATTGCAGAAATGAAGTTGCAATAGAAAATTGAAACTACAAGAGGAGAAAAAATAGCATGGCATTGTTCCAAGATATTTATTAGGAATTTTCTGAGTTAAATCTACGCTAGAAATTCAAACATACTTTTTGTTTGGATCTTGAAATGATCTAATGCACATGGCTCAATTTTTATTCACCGTGTACAAGATTGGGTATATATTCAAGTCATGAGTAAGAGGATAAGATTTTGAAATCTTTGGCTTGTTTTTGGCATTTAACTGGAAGAAGAACATGATAGGAATCACATTCACATGGTATTTGAAAAAAGAATAGGGTTCTATCATGCTGTCAACTCTGCCAGATTTATTTACCGAACTCTTCAGCTAATACCACTGATATCTCAATAGAGCTATTCATTTGGTAAAGGAGGATTTAGGCAAGTAATGGTGTCAGCAGTAACTTAAATTTAACTTGTTTTTCGCTACACCGTGAAATAAATTCCTCTTTAAAAAAGGCCCATCATAAGAATATCTAATTGACTAACTTAAAGATTGTTCACCTTTTAATTAGTTAAGGCTAAATGAGATGAGCCCCACCATAAGCATGGTAGAATTTAACCTTCTGTTTGCAGAAGTGGTCATATTTTTATATTTTGACCTTTCTAGGTGGAGCTGAAGTACATTAAGATGGCGTTCTAGTATTCAAAAATAGCCTGTGAGTCATTACAGTATATTATGTGTTCTAAGAAACCTACATTCTCTCAGCTATTAAAAATAATATTTTTATTGTATAAAGTAGCAATCATCTGTTGCAATTAGCAGATTCATTCCTGC